>NC_137788.1:154714434-154904434 GCF_963383645.1 Muscardinus avellanarius
TTCAAAGGAGTTTGCCAGAGCAGTCTGCATAGGAGATCTGTATGGTGTTTGCAGTGCTTCGGACAAAGAGGGAGTCACCTTCTATTCCCAGATCAGATGGTCAGTGTGTTTCCTTCATTTATGTACTAAACACTAACATCTACTACATACCCTAATACAGGTGCTTCAGATATTCTCTATTAACCCAGGGTGGTGTGATTAGAACTCACTCAGTTTTTCTACCCTTGCAAAGGTTGGAAAAGACAGCAGGTAAACTGAGTCAAAGACCAAAGCTGTTTGCTTGTGGCTCTTGGAAAGAGAAGTCCAGGCCCTGATAATCTTATTCCCTTTTTTAAGTCCATCCTGCTTGAGAATGGCTTCATAAAACATCCACATACTTCGGAAAAAAAAAGCCCTATCATCTCAGACAGTGGGCAATGCTAGTATGAAAGTTTCTTAGTGAAATGCAGCTAAATGGCAGAAAAAATGAGCTCCTGAACAATCCAGCCTGCTCCCTTGCTGAGGCCTAGAGGCCAGGCACTGGGCTGTCCTCCTCCCGGATGTGCTAGAATGTTCCAACAATGTCCATTGGAGAAGGGAGGCCCACGCAAACCAGGGGACCCTCTTCTTCTGGGAGAGGTGATCTCCATTGGAATCCCGTTGCTGTCAATCAGGCCATGTTTAAACTTGGGTTTAAATGGTGCAGCAAGGGGTAGTGTGGACATGGTTGGTTCACATTTTGGCCTCCTTCTGGAATGCAGACAGCCCTAGTTCAGTAGGTGGCGCTGCCTGCCTGCCTTCCTACAACCTTACACCGCACTCAGCCTTGAACTAGGGCGGCCTCAGGGTTGGAAAGATCACTTGCTATATTAAAGGAAATGCTAAATGTCACTACCACACACACACAAAAAGAACATGTGCTGTTTTACTAGCAACGTGTTTAGTTACAGACTCAGACAGATATTTTGTGTTCTTCTAGAAAGGTTTACTTACATCGTTCAGGCGTTTATGCATGCACCTACTTATTCAGGCCACAAATATATATTGACTTGCTTTTCTGTCCAAAAGAGTATCTGAAATTCTAGTTTCAGTTAAAGGGAACAACGATAACAGAAATACATAAAATTGGGTCCCCGCTACCTAAAGTCTTCAGACTATATTCATAAAATATATTGAGTACCTACTATACTTTGGCTAGAAGGCATATAAAATATATTATTCCTATAGTCTTTTAAGAATTTTCATTTTTCAGCTGTGCAAATGGAGACTTTGAAATATGAAATGACTCGCTCAAGGTTATACAACTATTAAGTGGCTAAATGGAATCTGAGGGCAAGTTTGTGACCTTAAACCCCATTTCCTTTCTATTGCAGTAATATTATAGGACCGAGGCTAGTGTGTTTTGCCTAGGATACAAAATTTAAGGACTCTCTCCCATTCATCCAGATAACATACCAGGAGAGGTGAACATGTGTGTCAGTTAAGATCAGAGACCCTGGAGCCTGTCCTAGATTTGAACACAAGATGTTGAGATAGCTGTGCAACCTTGAGTAGATTGCTTAGTCATCCTGTATCTCATTTTCCTGATTTCTAAAATAAAAATCGTACAGGGCACCCTGAGTTCTTGTAGGGAGTGAATAAAGTTATGTCTGTAAAGAGCTTAGGCTAGCAGAGCATTGTGGGACATGCCTATAATCCCAGTACTTGGAAGGCTGAAAAAGGAGGATCACAGGTTTGCAGCCTCAGCAACTTAGTGAGATCCTGTTTCCAAATAAAAAATAAAATAATGCTGAGGGTACAGCCCGGAGGCAGAAGGTCCATGAGTTCTACCTCCAGTGCTACAAAATAAATAAATAAATAAATCGCTTAGGTAATTAGTTAGCACCCGTGTATGTTTAAGACTTTTTTTTTTTTATTTTGTAAAATGATTATATAGAAAGGCTACATGTAAGAAATCCTCCTAGAATATAACTTAGCAGTCATAAGAGTTCAGAAGGGGTAGAGACTGCTTCCAACTTGAGTAATCTTGTGTCTCGACAAGCATTTTAGTTTCCCTGTTGCTGTAACCAAAATTCCATATGTGAACAACTTGGTGGAGACAAGTTTTATTTGGCTCACGCTTGCAGAGGTTCAGTCCATGGTTGGTTGGCTCCAAGGCAAAAAGTCATGACAACAGAGCATGGAGGAGGAAAGCTAGGCAGGTCAGCTAGGAAGAAAGGAGAGGAAGGAACCAGGGACATACATAGTCTCCGAGGCCCCCAGTAACCTTCCTCCTTCAGCCACAATGTACGTGTCTACAGTGCCATTCAGTAAGTCCATTCAAATTACTAATTCACCAATGGATTCATTCACTGATAAGAACTCCCAATGATTTCATTATTTCACTTCTGAGTATTTTTTCATTTGCTGAGGGTCGCACTAAATTGCTGAGGCTGGCCTCTGACCTGCCTTCTTCCCGTCTCAGCCTTCCCAGTATTGGTATTGCAGGTATGCACCCCCACATCCAATGAGAACCCCATTTTAAAACATGTTTTGCACCTGCTGGAAGGTGTAGGAGAAAGAACTTGAGAGCTGGCAGAGGGCCAGAACTTGACCTTGAAGAGTCTTTCAGGCCAGGCTAGAAAGTTTGGGTGTCAGCGGGGACTGCATGGTGAACAAGTGCGATGTGGGGTTTACAGTAGCATATGTGTTTTCCAGATATATTTATATGACACTTAAATGACCCAGAGCTTAGTCACACCTTTATTTTAGATTTAGACACTTTAGGACGACATCTTCCCATCACATGGTATTGTTGAAATTATATATTATTTGCATCCATCCTAGAAGAGGCTCTTTGGAATTTTAGATGAGCTAAGAAAAAAAAAAGGTGCAAGAGAAATGAGAGAATTTAAAGTGCCAATTGGTAATATTGAATTACCTGCCTTAGGCTCTTCATTTCCACAGCTTTCATTAATTCAAATGCATGGACCACCTAGGGGAGTGTTTTGAAAGTGCAGCCAGCTAGTCTTCAGTGTTCAAGAGACGGGACATTTCTATGGCGCCTAAAGAAAATCCTACACTGAACTTGGAATTTAACTCTAAATTTTGACCTCCTAATTATGCAGAAAGATCCATTTCCATTCATTTTCCTCTTCTCTTTTTATAGATTTAATATATGTGTTATATATGTGTGTGTGTGTGTGTGTGTGTGTGTGTGTGTGTGTGTGTGATATACTCAATATATATTCAATGTATATATTTTATTGGTGCATTGTAGTCATACATCTTAATGGGGTTCAAGATGGTAGAGGCATGCATGCAACGTCACTCATTTCGCCTTCCCTGCTTCCTTCCCCCCTTTCCTCCCTCCCTCCTTCTCACATTTGGCTTAGTGATTGACTGTTATGTTGGTGAATGCACATTGTGTACAATAGGGAATTTCCCTCTTGAAGGGAAATGAGTGAAACAGGGTCTTACTATGTTTGGAGGCTGGCCTCAAACCAGCAATCCTCCTGTCTCAGTATCCCAAGAAGTAGGAAGTTAGGCATGCACCGCCACACAGGACTCCAGTACTTTTCTTGAATATTTAATTCATTTCTCTCTTTCTTCACCTTAATCCTACACAATTTATTGAGATGTACAAGATTTCTGGTTTGGAACTTTTTTAATTTTAATTTTTTTTTTTTTTTGCCATCCTAAATTACTGTTTCCACATACCAGGAGCATGAATGGTAAATGGCAGGCGACAGAGACCCATTCTTTTTGTCTCTAAGCCTACAGCATGCTGGGAAGGAGAAATTTCAGTTTCAGCCCTTGTGGTTTCTTTATTGTTTTAATGAGCCTTGGCTGGGCAGCCACAGCACCATTATGACCCTGCCACACCACAAGGAGAGGAAGTTCCCGTAATCTTCCTCCTCGCTCATCTTTTCAAGTTGCTGGAAGTCTATTCCTCTAGCAGGGCCCCTGCCATGCTTCATGGGCTGCGGGAGTCAGCAGGGCCTCTGTTCTTCTCAGTGATGCCCTCCTCTCTCCCCTCCTCTTCCTTCTTCCTCCAGGCTGCCACGCCTCAAATATCAAGCTCAGAAGGTAAAAGGGAACACATTAAATACTATTTCTTAAGTCAGAACCACTGTGAAAAGAAATGCTGGCCAGCAAAAGGCAATGAGCCCCTGGTGCGACAACCCCCCTCCCTGCCTTTGTCAGCCTGGATAGAACCTGATATATTTCACATAGTGTTCCCAGGAGACCACAGTTATTAAGAACGTGCTGATCGTATATATTAAGAGGAATAGCACTGAGCTGGGAAGCGTGTGTGAATTGCCATGAAACTGTACAATGGGATTTCCTGTACTTTTGGGAAAACATATAACACCAGGTATATAATAGGGGCCTAAACATTACTCACCGCTCTCCTCTTTTTATTTCTTTCTCTTCCCTCTGCTCTTCCTCCCCTTTCTCTCCCTTCTCCTCCTCTTCCTTCTATTCCTCTTCTTCCTTCTATTCCTCCTCTTCCTTCTCTTCTCCTTGTCTTGCTCCTCCTCTTTTTGAGGTTTTGCTGGGATCAGGGGCACAGCCCAGGCACTCTCGGGTCACTGATGGGGCTCATTTGTTCTTGCTCAGCATGGTCAAACGTGCAGAGCAATGGCTCTCCCTTTTCCAGTGCTCGGATGGGCACAAAGTCCTGTGAGTGTCCCTCAAAGGAAGGAAGCTAGGAGCACAGTGCTGGACTGAGTCTTTGATCGCTTCTCAGTCCATAAAGGTTCAGCCATGCTAATTCTGCTCTGTGTACACACATATCTGAAGATGGAGGGCGGTTCAGAAATACCAAGGCTTAGAATGCAGAAACTGGCCAGGCATGGTGGCACGCGTTGGTAATCCCAGTACTTGGGAGGCTGAGACAGGAGGATAGTAGGTCTGCAGCAAGCCTCAGATACTTAGGACCTCCACAACTTAGTGAGACCTTGTTTAAAAATAAAGAATAAAAAATAGGGCTGAGAGTGAAACTTGGAGGTAGAATGCCCCAGGGTTTAATAACCAGTACCACACACAAAGAAAAAAGTTAGAAAGCTATTAGCCAAGCACAGAGGCACATGCCTATAATTCCAGTACCTGTGAGCCTGAGACAAGAGGACAACAGATCAATGCCAGCAGCTTTAGCAACTTAGTAAGACCCTCAGAAACTTAGTAGTCTCCTGTTTCAAAATAAATAAATAAATAAATAAATAAATAAATAAATAAGTCTGGCTGGAATTGTAGCCCAGAGGTAGCATACACCTGGGTTCAATTCCCAGTACTACAACACTAATATATAAATAAACAAATAATAAATAAATATATAAAAAGGGCTGAGGTATATCTTGGAGGAAGAATGCCCCTGGATTCAATCCCCAGTAACAAAAATAAATAAGTAAAAAAAATTAAAGTTGAGAAAAAATATTTCCTAGTCCCAGAGCTGGACGTCTTAGTTTTGGTGTTGTCTGTCTGTCTGAGTTGGTTCTTGCTAAGGACTCTGACAGAAAATCTGTCCAGTTCCTCTCATCCTGTGCTATGCTGGTAATCTCTGGCTTTTAAATAATTACTCCAGTCTATACCTTTGTGCTAACATGGCCTCTTCCCTGTGTGTCTTTGCACTATCTTCTTTGTGAACATATCAGTGCCCTTTTCTGATGTCCCCTTCTGATGAATATACAAGTCATGTTGGATCAAGACCTGCCCTAATGACCTGACTTTGTTTACAAAGATTCTTACTTCCAAATAAGGTCACATCCCAAACTTCTGGTGATTAGGATTCCAATGCAACCATTTTTTATTAGCTAAACTAATAAGAATTGGTGCGTGAAACCACACCTTCAGAGATGAATCTCTTGGAACACTTGCTTGTGGAAGCCAGCCATCATATCATGAGAAAACCCAATGGCCCCATGGGAAGGCCCATTTGGAGAGGGACTGGGGCTCCACCTACAAGCACTCCAACTGGGTCTGCAGCACCAGTATGCGTACCACTGAAGAATGGTGTCGTCTTGGAAGGAGACCCCTTAGTACCTCTGGTGATACAAACACAACCTACCCGACATAGAACAATTGTGCACTATGGCTAATGAGCCAGACCCAAATGGCATCTTTGCCAGCAAAGTAAAGGTCTGCTTTTGTTTTATGCTGCCGTGTCACCTGGTGATGGATAACCATGACAATATCCTCGAAAGCAGACACAAAACAAAGAGTTGCTTGCAGTGAGAAGGGCGAGGTCCCAGGAGAGGACAACCAAGACAGCAGAGCTGGTCTGGTCCCTGCCCATCTCCTTGCTAAGAGCGTGCTCATCTGCACAGATCCATTGCAGGGGCTTTGCTAACTCTGCATCATTCACAAGAGGTAATTTTTCTCTCCTTACTGACTCTGAAATGCATTTCATTTCTTCCTTCTCTGAGCATCTGTGTTTCCCTTTTGGGAAGTGGGTAGAAAAACGGGGAAGTGGGTGATGACAGCCCCCACCCAAAATGAACCCCATTTACTGGAATCTCCTTTCTAATGGCATAGACAACAGAACGTAGAAACATCCCATGGAAGGTTAAGTGCTCTGAGCTAGCAGGAGCAGGGGCCAGGGGGCAATGACGTGAGGGTTCGGGTGTGCAGGGAGGGGATTTCACATGCAAGCTGGTTTTTTTTTAATGTATTTTTTTCCTCCTTTCTGACTGTTTGAATGAAGCTATGTGATACAATAATTAATATTAAAGGGGAACTGCACTTTAGATACGCAAAGATGACCTCTTTTGACAGAAGTTTTTATCAAATTGGGTGAACGAGAGAGGAGCAGGCCATTCATCAGACCAGAACAAAGCCATTTTGTCTACTGAGAAAGTATGGGGCCTGGCTGTTCTTATTCCAGGGCTGGGGTGAGCAATGGGTGGGACTGGTCAGCACCAGGTTCTAGGACTGTATTGGGAGATGTGTCTCTGTTGGTGGATTGGTTCAAGGAACCAGGTGGCCCAGGTTTTCGGTGGCCCTGGAGCTTTAAACCTGATGCTTCCGGTTAATTTACTCAATGAACACCAAGCGGCTTCTATATACCAGGCACTGTGGTAGGCACTAAGGATGTAGTGTGTAACAAGTTACACAAGGATGCTATTATATGACACATTCATTCCAGAGAAGAGGAGCCATATGCAAGTAAAAAAAGCATGTGTATGTGTGTGTGTATGTGTGTGTGTATGTGTAGATATGTGTATATGCATTATATTTGTTTGTATATGTATGTGTGTATATATGCATATGTATGTTTTTATGTGTTTGTGTGTGTAATTCTAGATTATAATATACTGCCAAAGTATAAACTAGAGCTGTCAGTCCTTTCATGCAAAGACCTTTCATTCAAACCCTGATATTTTCTTTTGACTTGCGAATTAAGTAAGCCTGCATGACTTCCCATGGCATTTAATATCCTGCAAAATTGAGCTCCTATTGTATTTCCCTAATTATTTGTCTTTCTTCTTTTCCTCATTTCTCACACCCACCCATATACTTCTGTCTTGTAAAGGGTTTTGGAAGACAGTCCGGCATCAAACTGCCTGGGTTCAAATATCAGACATGGCACTTACTCAGCTATGTGACCTTAGATAAGTTAGTCAGCCTCTCTGGGCCTTAGTCTTGACTTCTGAAACAGGCTAGCGGATGATGATTACCTCCCAGAATAATGATGAAAATCAGATGAGCTCATGGACAGAAAAGAGCAGCATTTGTAATAGAGTGAGATACGATTTACTCCCTGGAATTAATGGCTACATTTTATATGTGCATGAGTGTGTATAAATATCTATTTGTATATGTATGTATAATTTAATAGTAATTCTATTCTAAGTTGAGTAGATATGTCTTAATGCCACACAGTAAAACTTGGACTGTGCCTACTTACTATTCATGCCCAGTAGATAGATGCTGAATAAAATATACTCAATTCACTGGTGTGTCTTGTGGTGGATGGTAAAGACGCTCGACCAGGAGTAAGACCATTTCAGAGCATGCAGGATGGCCGATTAGGAGACTCAGGATGAAGTGGTAAAGAACTACGTTCTTTATCTGGAAAAACTGCAGCTGGGAGCCACACCATGAGAATCCGTGTGTGCCAGTTGGCAGCATTAGAATTCTGAGACAGAGTGATCTTTAAAGATTGACTCCCTTTGCAGCTGGGTAGTGGGGGGTCCAGGCTGTTCTTGAAACAGTGGTGAGCCTTTTATCATTAAAATATCATTCCAGCGGGGGCAGAAAAAAGGGACAAAATACTGAAAATAAAAGTTAATTAAAAAATAAAATCAAGAGAAATGTCTCTCTGAGGCCACCTCTGTTACAGAGACCACCTGTCATTAAACATTTTCTTGTCTATAAAACCCGAGATTGGAAGCCGATCGACTCTTCTGTTGTTTAATTTTTAATGCCTCCTGTCTGGTCTCTGGTGCAGCTATTACAGGCAGAGGCTGTCACACACACATAGGTTCCTTGCACAGAGAAAAAGTGAATGTCCCCAAGACCAGGCCTGACATCTATGGCAAATCTCACAGGGGTGTTACCTCTTCCTCTAGGGAATTGACTTTTACAATGATGCTGTGGGTGGACTCACTGCTGGTGAATTTGTGTCATCTGAGAGGAGAGAGATGTCCTGGCATGAAGAAAACTAAAAGGCGGTTCCTTAGCCACCAGGTTGTTGTCTTCCTCCCCTTCCTCCTCTTCTTCTGGGGTTTGAACCCAGGGGCATTCTACCTCCAAGCTATACTCCTAGCCCTATTTTATAGACTTAATTGAGAAACAGGCTCTCATTAAGTTGTGGAGGACCTCATTAATTAGTTGAGGCTGGCTGCGAACCTGCTATCCTCCAGTCTCAGCCTCCCAAATATTGGGATTACAAGCATGCGCCACCACGTCTGGCTATTAGGTATCTTCTAATTCAGCTCTCTCTTCCCATCTTTCTAGTTCTTGTAGACACTCTTTGAAGATTAAATTATGAAGCACATACTATGTGACATGCCTTGCCATAGATACTGAAGTGGAAGCCTGGTGGGGGGGATCTCTATTCTTATGATGCAGACATTATTGAGGAAGAAAGAGAAGAAATACATTAGTTAATGAGGAGGAGGATTATTTTGGAGGTGATAGTGTGGGAGGAATCGAAAGTTGGATCCATGAGTGGGAAAGACCTCTAAGGGAGGTCATAACTAAGCAGTAAGTTGCATAGTGAGGAAGAGCCAGCAGTGCCCAAGTCACAGGGAATAGTTTCCTGAGAAGAGAAAACAGCAAGCAAGAAGGGCCTGGGTCATAAAAGAGCTTGGCTTCTTTGAAAGACAGATAGATGCTGAGAGAAGGGCATGCAGGTGACAGAAGAGGGACCAGGCAATCAAATTCCATTGATCTGAGCTACAGAGAACTTGTGGACATAAGCAGGACTTGGCCCACGAACTAGGCTTCAAATAGAGATGGCGACATCCATTTTCATGCAGACCTTCTCGGGCAAATATGAAAGAAAGATGTGACATGTCCTAAGCTCATCCCCACTGAGTGGATTTGCTCAGCCATGTTCCCCAGAATAATCCCTAAGCCCTTCTGCCTAGGGCTCGGCTCAGGAGCCTCATCTTTCTCATCACAGGAATATAGTGCTGTTCCTGTCAGGAGACCTCTTCCTTCACCGAGGGCCCCAATTCCTTCCATAGGCTACTTCATGGCCACTTTCTTACTACCCCATAATAATTCTCTCCTGTCCAGATAGTCCTTTGTGTTCTAACAGAAAATGTTGAGTCCATAGCTCAGCACACAAGACATTCAGTCTGTCCTCTGAAAGCCCTGATTCTATGTGGCTACCATCACATCCCCATGTGTGCTGATGGGGACCACCTGAATGTCTCCCAGAGCCAGAATAGGCTCTTTTCTCTGCCTGGACTTCTCAGCAACCCATCACCACCAGGATAGGTACTCTTATTCCTCACCTTTTATTGAAGAGTTTATCCATCTTCCAAATGAATGTATTGATCCCTTCTCCCAGGGAAGAGACTCAAACCAGGCAAAGAGAGAGACCAGAAAGGTGCTGGAGGAGGGGAAAGCTTTGCCTTCAGAACTCTCGGCACAGAAAATAACTCTGCAAAGGCCAAAGCTGGAACAAAACTTGGCAGGTGAATTTTTTGTCTGTCTCCCTCTCCTCTGAATTTCTCTGTCTCCCTCTCCTTCTCTGCTGTGTGGAACACGCAGCTCCTTTGACCTTGCCTGATCCAGTCCCTATTGCTTCCACCTACAAGAACACAACACTCTCTCACTGTGATGTAGCAATTTTTTTTTTTTACTTAATTTTTTTGGGATGGGGAGATAAACAAATCCAATGGTACATTTATGAAATGATAATACCAAAATAAATTCCTACTGTAGCTTTTCTCCTGAGACTCATAAATAGCATTTAATTTTCAGAATCTCATTTTGGGAGGACCTTAATTTTGTTGTTCCAGGAGTGTGTATAAAGTAAAAAAGGAACTCCTGGTTGCATCCGTTGGGGGAAGTTGTTTCCGAGGGGCCTGGAAGGAGATTTATAGGGCTCCTGTTCCTGCCCTAATTAAGGCATTTGTTAGTATGTTTTAATGTTCTAAAGTGTCTGTACTCTTTCTAGCTGGGTTCATAAACAGTTTTTCCTCCAGAGGACAGTGGAATCTTTCCTTTCCAAAGTGTGCATTATAACTTCTTCCAGGAAGGTCTGATGCTTGTGTTTCCCATTTATATCCTTGTGTGGGCCCAGGCCCTGCCCAGATATGCTAATTTTCAAAGTCGAGGGTGAGGGCTAAGCAGGCTGTGTGCTACCTGGGCCCTCTGGTCATTCTGATGTCACTCAGGTGGGAGGACCACTGAGATGTGGGAACGATTGTCAAGGATCGTCCCTGAGCCAGGCACTCTTCAGCCAGGCTTTTGGCACTCTAAGCGTGGTCCTTAGACCAGAAACATCAGGGTCACTTGGGAGCTGGCTCACAGACTCTCAGGATCCTAGAGAAGTGGGTAGTTTCACATGCACTCCCCCTTATAATTCTCAGAGCTGATCTATGAGTTATCTATGATTATGACCACTGAAATTTTTGGCATTCTTTTTCCAAAAAGTCACTCTTTTCTCTTGAACTGTATTGTCCCATTCTGTTCTGCTATTTCAGGTATTTCTGAAGCAATTTCCCCCTGTGCGGTGAAGCTTCGATTTATACCATGCACTCTACCTGCTGAGCAAACACTTTTATTGACTTAACTTCTTTCCTTCCAGAACTCTCCTTTGTCATTCTCCCTTCTATCACCAAAATGTCATGAGCCAAATTTTCTTGACTACCTATTTATTAAATGCTCAAGGCAATTACTCAGCTCCTATAGTTTGGCATTTACCATTGTCTTTTGCTGTGATCTTCGTGGTAAGTGACTTCTGAGTCGGTTCTCTAATCCCTGCTCTTGGAACATACACTACTGCACAATCCCTCCCCTTGAATGTAGCTGTATCTACCAATGGTGCTGCCTCTGAATAGATTATGGGAAAGTGATGGGGTGGCCTTATGAGCTTAGGTGACAGACAACTGTGGCTTTTGTCTTGCTCTCCTTCTCTCCCAGGTTCTTCATGGCAAATGGAGTCTGGTTCCTAAAACATCCCACGTTAAGAGATTCCTACATGCTCCTAGACTTGGCTTTTCAATAGATTATCTGCTGCAGAACTTGAAGAGGAACACAAGGAAGACTGAATGAATATGGTCTGTTGTAAGGGTCATGTCACCGACTGGCTACTTTCAATGTTTTCTGGAAACTGCCAACCAAGAGTGTTCACTTTGGACATTATGTGAACAAAAATGAACTTATGTTGCAGTCACACCTTAAATTGCTGGTGATGTTTGTTACACAGTAACACTAGCTTGCCCTGACAAAAATACATTGATTTTGTCTATTTAATTTGTTATGCATCTTACATTTAATATCAGTTTATTTTCTAGACCCTTATATACAGTACTTTGAACTATTTATCATACTTTGATTAGCATTTATTTATTTACTCTCCAGTATTGATTGGCTACAAGATACTGGCCTTATATTGATAAGGGCACAATTTTTCTCTTCAGAAAATATTACAAGGAGTTTGGGAAGTAGACACACAAAGAGGCAATTGAATTGTAATATCATAGAGAAATGGAGATACACTCAAGGGCTTTGTTCAAATGCCTGTTATATACACCAAAAACTACCCTCGTTCACTAATTTTTAACAACATTAAAACTTAGAACCTTTTTAAACTAGATTTATTAAGTATCTGTTGTATATAGAGGTAGGAAAGTATGACAATTATAGGACTATAATAAATTTGGTTCAAATAAAGATATTCTGTGTGTAGACAAAATGAAGCCATAGAAGAAAAAGGTCTAAACCACTCAAATGTGTTCAGTAGGCACCAGAGAGCCATTGAAGGTTGTAAAGGCAAGATGCAGGATAATACAGTGTAATAGGGTGATTGATTAGGCAGAGATGTGCGGTGTGGTCTAAAAGAGGGACCAGAGCATGTATGTAGGAAGAGCCTGTGGGAGGCTCACTGCATAGTAGATCAGGCGTGCATGAACAAAACCCTGCTGGGCTGGAGGGCAGTAGGAGAGGAAATTAATGAGCGGCAGTTAGCTCTGAGAAGAAAATATGTAAATCTGACTGAAAGAAATTTCCTCAGATGGCCTGAGTACATCACTCAGTGTACGTCACTTTATCGCCTTCACTTGTACTTAGGTTCATGCACACACACATTAGTGTGTATATGAGTGTGTTTTATCATTTTCTTTTCCACTGGGGGATGTCATGCTGTATTTAGGCTAGCTTGCTGGAGGGAAACATACTTTTCACATTTTCTTTCTATGTAACTACTTACAAAAAGCCTTAACTGTTCTTAGGGTCTCTAGTAGGCTTGTTTAATGAAAGCCCTGTTTAATTGCACAATAGATCCAGTCATTCAAGCTACTGTGCCTTGAAGATGTTCTTCCTCAGCCTTTGGGAGAACCTTGGAAAGATGTCTTTGTCTTCTACCAATATAATCCAGTGTTTAGAAGCATGGCCTTAGAAGCCAAGCATTGATCTCCAGTTTTGCCACCTTCTCATTGCACAAGCTTACTTCCAAGTCCAAACCTCATCTTACTCATCTGTAAAATGGCACCTGGTGAAACAGATATAAGTGCTATATAGTTTAGTATCTCTGGAAAATATGATTCAAGGAGGATAATATGAAAAAATGAACTCATAAAATAGATGAGACCAGACTGTAAAAAGTCTTTAATTCCCTGAAGGAGGTGGTAGAATAATCTGGGCATAGAACTGTGCTGTATGCCCTGAAAGTTAGCTATGTTCCTTGTGGGACTTTCCCATCACCAACAATCTTGCAAACATTCCACATGGGTGAGACCATGCATAACCGGGGCTGTTCTTCCTTGGATATGTCTACTTTCTTTTGCCATTTGAGCTCTTTGGCCTTAACTGGGAAGACTGGATTAAATATCACACTCTGTCTTCAGCAATGGGCAAGAGGCAAAAGGAGGACTTCAGGACTGGGTGGGCCAGGGAGCCCCAGCTTGGCCTGAGAAGGCCAGCCTGTGTCTATAGGTCAAGGCTGGCAATAATGATCCAAGAAGACATCAGGGTTTAAGTCAAGTATGTCATAGGCCTCTAAGCAGAGAGGATTCTTGGAATCATGCTGTGTGACTGGGCTGAGACTCAGGGATGGCAGACGGGTTTTTTTGGCATGTCAACTCCAAATAAATTGCCATCCTTCCAGGAGCAGTGTTTAGAGAAGCATCCTGAAGCCAAGCCCTTCTCAGTGGAGAAAAACCCCTTGAATGAATTAGAAATGTGACACCCCCCCCCCGGATGTACCAGTTTCACAGATTTGATATTCTCTAATGTGGTATGTTAGACCCTTCTCAAGCTCAGGTTTATAGCTAGGAATAAACAGGAATCTAGCTTTCCTGGAGAAGGGGCCATGCAGTTTCACAACAGATGAGTCATGAGAAGCAGAAAGCAGCTTTCTCCTCTGTATTCCTCTTGCCCTTAACATGGGGAATCAAATTCCCAAGGTCCAAGTACACTGAGCTAAGCATACAGGGCTTTAGTTCTAGTGTGCAAATGGGAAGCAGGAAATTGGGCAGGTGCATGGTTAGCGTGAAGGAGGTCCTGGCTCATGTGGCTTCCAGGTGCACAGATGCCCCTAGGTCTGTGTTCACAGAACCAACCCCCTGCTGCATCTGCTATGATAAAGAGCACCTTGGGGAGTTAGACTCACGTGGCTGCAGCAGGGGCAGTCTAGACCATTGAGGCCCAACCAACTGGCACTGAAATGAGGCCAGTTTCTGTCAGAATGACAAAGCTCAACCAAATGTCCACCCTGCAGACAAGAGAGATGAGGATATAGAATCAAAAACAAGGAAAAGGTGCCAACCTTCCAACTCTCTTGACCAGGCTGGTCAATACTTCAATTGTAGGCTTAAATACTTAGTGAAGATCCTTTCTTTGCAATTTAATGTTAAACTATGTCAGGACAAGCTTACTTATTTGGGGAGACCTGCTTCAATTGGTCATGAGAAAGAATCATTTCTATGTCATGGCTCACTCCTTCCTCTTATATTTTTCTCATTGATATTCTTGCTTTGCTCTTTAGAGATAAAGAGGAGGTCAATATCCTCATACAAGAATCAGTGGATTTGAGGTAAGACAGCTAACCTCTTGGTTCCTTCATTCCAGTACCTGTCCCATAGGGTGCAGTGAATGTTCAGATTGGGTGGCTGTGAGGATGTTGCATGATTAACCCATGTGAAGCATGCATAATAATAATATACATACATTTCAGTAAAAGTTAGTTCTGACTGTCATTACCATTAATGATCCGCCATTGGACAGGAAGACATTTGGAGAATAGTCTTAAAAACTGAAAAGACAAGGTCAAAGAAAATGGCGGATTCAATCCATTTTGGAAAGTACAAGTTGTTAGGGAAAAATAAAATCATAATCATCCAAATATTGTTTGACTTTACAGAAAGAGAAAATATGATTTAATGCATTTTTCTTATTTATCTGGTTTTCCTGGGTTCATCGAAGTACAGAATAAGAAGCTATTAGATTTATGTCATGAAAGAAAAGGTAAGCCCAAGAAAGTTCAAAAAGTTATGTTAGCTGTTTTTATTATGGATATATTAATTCATTCACTCAACAGGTGTTCTTTGGAGGAGATCTTGTTCTATGGCAGGCACTGGGATAGACATAAGATACGTAGTTCCTTCCATCAAAGAGCTTTCAATCCAGCAGCTAAGGCACCTCAGTGATACTACAAAAGAGATTATGTGTATTTTGGGGAAAGGAAGAAAGACTCTTGGGAATACTAGAAGGGCAAAAGAAGTGTTCAGCAAAGGATTATAGGGCAGCAAAATAGCAATGTCTCAACAGACTAAGGAGAAGGTGAGCACTGCAAAGAAGACACACACAGATGAAGACAGGAGCACTGCAGAGTCTGGAGAGGGCAGCTGGGTAGACCCTTGCGACTCAAAGTGTGGTTCATGCTTGGCATGGTGGAGCATACCTGTAATTCTAGTAGTGGAGATGTTGAAACAGGAAGATTGCAGGTTTGGGGTTAGCCTCAGCAATTTAGCAAGACTCTGTTTCAAAAGACCCCTTTGGCTGGAGATGTAGCTTGAAGGTAGAATGTCTTTGGGTTCAAGACCTATCACTAAAAAACAAACAAACAAACAAAAAATGTCCTGTAAAAGCTCAGCCTCGGCTTTTGCTCCCTACAGGAGAGGGGTACAATGACCAAAGGGTGGGAGCTCCCAGGCCTTGTGTCGACGTTGCTGTCCACAAGTTCTGAAGGGCGGTGGTCCCGTGGTCCCCTGACTTTCTCTCAGCATCTTCCTATGGTGTACTATGTAAGGGCTTCCACTGATCTGTCCAATAAATGAGATGCTAAATACAAGGACCACAGGATCTTTATCACAGACTGACCCCAGTTTCTTCATCTAACTTCTAAAGCTGCTTTATAAAAGCAGAGTAGTATATTGTTTCTGAGTCAGAAAAAAAGGGAATGAAGTGATGTTTTGTTTGTACTTTACCATAGCTCGGCAATGTGATGGAAAATAGGGAAAAGATAGAGTCCTTTTCCTATGTTGTCCCAGGCCAATTGTCTTCTATATCTTTCCTCCTCCCTCCTCACAGTCACTTGGATGGAGGAATTGACCCTCCGAATTCAATCACAAGCATAGCAAGCCACAGTTGTCAGTGGTAATACTCTCAAGAGTTTGAAAGTCACCTGGGATTAAGACAGGTGCAGGTAGAATGCAAGATAGCATGCTGCTATTTTAATTATGAAAGGCACAATGAATGAAAGCCCAAGAAAAGAAAAGAAGGAAATCACAGCCATAGCCCAGTAAATGATTAGGCTTTTGCTGGAGCCTGGGGCTTGGGCTTGGACTTCCGAGGGCCAGTGATCAAAGAGGAGACTGTGGCAGTGAGAGAAGCCATGTGGTTCTCATCTCCTTCGACAGTGTGATTATCCTAGGCTATTCCCTCCTGCTCCCTCCCACCTCCTCCGGTCATGAACAGCCACCATCTTCAAGGGAGCAAAGATAAGTATGCATGTCTAGTTATCTCTTAAGCCCGCCACAAAATGTTTATGGGCACAAACTATGACCCAGCTCTTGCTCAGAAACAGTGCTCTGCTGGGCAGAGTGGCTCCTGTCTGCTTCCACTGATATTGTTTGAGGGGACCGATTTCCTGATAACAGACAGAACCAGCTCCTTTTTGCCAATTCACAGAGGCTCCAGTGCCGCAGCTCCTTGGGAGAAGACTGTGCTGTTAGGCTTTATAATTTTTTGATTTTGCAGCACATGTGATGTCTCAGAAGAGGGATATGTCTTTTCTAACAACCATCATTTTTAGATAAAATGGAAGGTATTCACATTATGTCTTCATCTCCTAGATCTCGACTAGTAACAATATCAGAACTACTCCCTCCTGACAGCTATATTCATTTCTCATTAAAGATATTTCATGTTTTATTCAGGAATTTAAATGAAGCTATCAGAGCCCGGAATGGCATCCGTTTGGTATAATTGTATCTCACCGATGCCAGCCCCAAGAGTTCTAATTAATATATATTTAGCTCCCTGACTGTCTTTAGACCAAACGGTTGAGTGTAGAAGACAAGAAGATAACACACACACACACACACACACACACACACACACACACACACACAGATTTGAACAGGAAAGTAATTTTTTAAAAAGAAAGATTTGGGTAATTGTGCATTTCAAATGCTTGGCTCTTATATGTCAGAAATTACTTTCAGGCCACTGGGTGCTTCATGAAAAAAAAAATGGGCTTCAAGATGATAATTATTTTTATTGATCAAATATTCCAATTATTAGTTTTATAATCTCCTTCTCTCCTTTCCTTTCACAAAAATGCTCATGCCCAGTGAATTCTGTGCGTTCACAATCCTCCTTCAGCTTCCCCTCCCCTCTCCTCTCTGCCCTTTCCCTCCTCCGACCTTACACTATTAAAAAGCAATATTGTGCCTCTTTGCCAACGTGGAAATGACTGGAGTCATCTTGGGATTACTTGGCCTCCCTAAACCCATAATATGAAAAGAAGCTAATTGGGTACCAACCTCATTTCTTATGGGGTTTGCCATTCCCCCCTCATTCCCTCCAACCACATCCCCACTCTCCCTTGCAGGAAATGAGTTTGGGGACATTTCTCGTGCTGGTCTAGCATTGGAATTCATAGCACTTGTGTTCACTTAGAAGCCTCAATTCACTCCGGTTCCTGGGATGCTCTGGGATTGTGGTTTATAAATCACTCCTGTGGGGTACTGTGTGCAGAGATCAAGACCCCTGGCCAGCTCCCATCATATGAAACTGCACCGGGCAGCAGAGCATCCTTAAGAGTTTACAGTAAAGAAAAACAAAGGCCTTATAAATAGGACAATTCAGCTGACACCCGGAACATTTACAGATACTGCTGAAAAGAGAGGGGTCTATTCTCCTTTGTTCCCAATCGCTGACAGTGACTGTTCAATAGAACATAAATTGGGTTGAAGAAATAGTCTATCCTCAAACTTGAGTTGTTATTTAAATAACATTTTGGGGTCATTTAATTGTGGTTTATTAGCTTGCTGCCAGTATCCCCTAAATCTGATTTGCACTAAAAAGATGTGTGTTCAACTCTGGACGTCGATAGTGGTGATATGATCACCACTTCTTCTTTTTAGCCTGGGAAAGGCGGGTGGCTCTCATTCCATTTACAGAATGATCAGTTTGAATCAAGCCAGAAACTGGTTCCTGGTGACCAGGTCTCCTTAGCTGCGAAACAGGGATACACCCATTTTTATTTCATGAGAGCATTATTAGGTTCAACTCGATAACAAAATAAAGAACAGCTCAGGGCATTCATTGAATGTTCATCACACCTATATTCAGTGCCAAGCATACATGCTCACATTCAATAGTAAACAAAATATATATTGCACATTGGCAAAAGTTACGTTCTTGTACTATTGTGAATACTATTTTCAAAGTTTGTATTTAAACCAGGTGCGGTGGCACACGCCTGTAATTCCAATACTTGGGAGGCTGACACAAGAGGATTGCAGGTCCAAGGTGAGTGCTTGGTAACTTAGCAAGACCCTGTCTCAAAATAAAATAAATAAATAAATAAATAAATAAATAAATAGGGCTGGGGTATAGTTCAGAGATAAAAATGCATCTAGATTCAAGCCTCAGTGCTACACACATAAATAAAGAATTCTACATTTAATCAAGTTCACTTTTTTCCTTCTGCTAACCAGGCTGAGCATTCTGTGGGAATGAGGTCTTTGGAAAGATTCCTTTGGGCTGGTGGACCCAGTTAATTTCCCTCTTCACTCAAGGCAGTGTGTTTCACAGTAACAGTGATTCTCCCAAAGTGGTGTGCAGAGAGAGCGTGAAAGAGTACCAGCACTCCTGCTCAGTTGAATTCCAGAGAGCGCTCCATAGCCTTATTGACCACCAGGTCCATTTGACCAGACTATGAAGGCTTTATTATCTGAAACGCTTCACTGCCTGGGCAGGATGACAGGTGTGTCAAGAGAAGAACAATAACCAGAAACAGATGCACGGAATAATCACGGATGTGTCAGCAACTCCGAAGCATTTAAGCAGTGTCCATTCTTATCTAGAGAAAAAAAAAAGTGAGGGTGTGTTTGTGTGTGGCAGGGGAGAAAACATTTATTTCCATGAGACCAATTTCCATGCCAAACGGAGCATCTGTCTAGCTTTTATGTTTGGTATAAACAGGACTCACAGACTCAAAAATAATGTCAAAAGTTCAAAGGGTGGAGAGTGGAGAATTCTCACATGGGCAAATAAATGAGTTCTGCTGATTGGCTGGCCTTCACTCGGCTGTATATGAAGTGTTTCCTTGGGACCCGGGTGATGTGTGGCTTTGATTCTCTGCCCTTGTTCTTCCATAACCTAGCTTGGAATGGAGCCCAGTCCTAAGAGATTGGGGGTCACTCTGGCTTGATAGTGTAAGGTCAGAAAATGGAATGAAGCTCGGATATCTCAATTGAGATTTGAGTGTATAAAAGTATAAATCAAAAAAGCAAAATCCTTGAAGGGACACCTTGCAGCTGTCGCTACAAATGAGAGGTTTCAAAATAAGTTGATACAAAAGCGCTGAGGTTGGTGCAAGTAATAACTCCCTTCTAGTCCTACGTGAAGGATACAAGCATGCTACTGAACCCCGAACACCGAGGAGTGAGCAATGCACGCTGGTCCAAGCAAAGGCGCTGGTCTGGATTCTATAATACATTTTATAGTGCTTCAAGTGCAGTAGTTTGGGTGTTTAAAAAAAATATTAGTAAACCCCCTCCTTCACATGCTATTTTGCAGGATGTGAATTAGAAAAGGTATTCAGTAACTTGAGTAAAACTTAGCACTTACAGATTTTTATTTGAAAATCTGAATACTCTCAAAGTTGAGTCATTCATTCAAAAAGGGGAAGAAAAAGTAAGAGGATTTTTGTCTGCTTTTACTCCTAAATGCTACTGTCTCTTTTGGCTGTAGGATATTCATGATTTTATGTTTATTTAAACAGACATATCTCTAGTTTATGGGCATGTTCCAGAATAGAATTGCATGTTGCTTAGAGTGCAATTCTTATGGGCAAACACCTGATCCCCTTTAATAAAAGATAAAAGGGAAACGATTCCTTGCCATTCAGAGATTTTGCCTTGCCGCTGGCTCATAGACATGACCTTGTGGCTTGACCTTCTTAGCCAGCATGAGGCCCCCAGGTACTGAACTCCAGGTGTCAAGAGTATAGAGGTAATAGAGGATTCTTCCAGCGCCATGTAAAATCTCCAGTAAGAGAACTCGTTTGAATCCAGGAGTGCTTTAAGGTTGAGAATACAAGGCATGTCTTAGAAGTCGCAGATGTACATGAGAGACCTTGTAGATCTGCTGTAAAACTATGTAAAAGTCACTCCTCTAAACAATATATCCAAGCGGAAATTTTCTAAGAACCTGGCCGTGATGCTGTGGTTTATTCTGCCATGGTCAGAAAAAGTAATTGCATTTTCGAAACACCCCGGCGTTAATGTGATTTCTTTGTCAGATGCTTTTCCTGGTTTGGATGAGGTCAGTGTATCATATTGGTCCAATGGAATTTGTGTACTGATCAGCTAAAGGAACATTTCACAAAATGTTTCCTGGAAAACACAAATCCTAAGAAATATGAGCAAATTCTTAGACAATAATAATTTGTTTTTTTTTTAAAGTTGTATTAAAGGTAGAATTTGCCGGGCGTGGTGGCGCACGCTTGTAATCCCAGCATTCGGGAGGCTGAGACCTGAGGATCGTGGTTCGCGGATAACCTTGGCTACTTAGTGAGGCCTTCTGCAAGTGAGTGAGGCCCTGTTTCAAAATAAAGAATAAAAAATAGGGTAGGGGGTGTAGCTCAGAGGTGAAATGCCTCTGGGTTCCATCCCCAGACCCGCAAAAAAATAAAAAAGGTGGAATTATCTAGAGCACTTAATATTCAAAGTTGTATGGGATTTCTCAGTGAAGGATAATGTACTTATGTGATGTATCTTTTTGTTGCCTTTTGTTGTTTACAGATAAACAATAAAACATGTGCTTCTTTTCCTGAGACCTTCTCTACTGGTGTAATGCTCTGGGAACTTTAGAAAATGCTCAGCTGGTGAATGACAGATATAAGGCACCTTGAAGAAGAAGAAAAATGCTACATTTTAAGTTGACTACCATCAAGAAAAAGTGACATCGGTATTTAAATTAGATTACCAGCCCATGGTTCTATTTAAAACAAAATGGAAATTAAAAAAAAATAAATCATTATGTATTTGAGATGGAAAAGGAATGAAAGGAAAAAAAATTAAAGATTTAAAACATGGAAACTAACCTCTTGAGCAGACACCCACATATAACTTCGTAAATCATTTAAAATATGACAAGGCAAAGAAAACTTGACCAAGCGACTGTCCAAATAATTATAGTTTATCCCTCAACTTTCTCTCACTGAAATCACATTGTCATGTGAGTCGTCATCTTGACACGCCTAATTACTGCTATCCACGGAGAAGGAAAAAAGCCTGAAGATGTAGTTTAACCAACTCTCACCTTCACGAGTAATCCTGAGAATAAGGGAGCCCGGGGAGAAGGAAATTGAAAATGTCTCCTTCTGTCTCCCTCTTGCTATGGCTTCCTGACACAGGTTTCCAGGGACTCCTCTTGCCTCTGCCCTTTACCCTTTATTCTCTCCTATCAACCCTCATCCCACACTTTTAGCTTTTCCAAAAACCCACAGGGAGGACACTGATTAAAGAAGGGACCCCGAGCTGTGTCCAGGACTGTGGCTGGTAACATGGGTCCTGCCTGTCCTTGCCACCCAGGACTGAAAGTTTGACCAGATGCCCAGTCTCCTCTGGCTCCATTTCTTTCTCCTGAGCCTGCCTCCATTAGACCAAACAATGTCTGGATTCCCTTGGAGCCAACAGAGTACATGTTCTTCCACCATTTTTTTTTCCCATTTCTGGTTTTCAACAGAGTGCAGAACAGTGATAGCTACAATATTAAAGCCAGAATTATCAAAGATTAGTAACTATGACTACACTTCCCTTAAAAGAAATGGCACTTAAATGAGGGAAAGAGAGTCAAAATCATTTGTGAGAAGTGACCTAAGCGTGCAGATTTGTCTGTGGTTGTGGTTGTTTTAGTACTGAGAACTGAACCCAGAAGCATTCTACCTCTGAGCTACAACCCAACCATTTTAATTTTTCATTTATTTTATATTTTGAAACAGAGTCTCACTAAGTGGCTCAGGCTGGCCTCAAGCCTGCCGATCCTCTTGTCTCAGACTCCCAAATACTAGGATTATAGGCGTTTGAAAGCATGCTGATCTGGAACATGCATATTTTTAAATTCTGACCATTGCCTTGAAGCCAGTTCTTCCATTCTGGCTCTTTGTCAAGAAGACTCCAAATCAAGTTTCTTCTATGACTTGTTCTCCTGGCTAAATCCCAGATGACTGGCTTCCTGGGCACCAAGCATGCTGAAGAAGCTGTCTTCTTTCTTGAACACCGGGAATGCTCACATTCAAGATTCACACATCAAATCCCCCTGAAATAAAGCCTTCTCCCATGGGCCTCCCTTCCTGTCTCTCTCTTAGTGGGGATTGAACCCAGGGGTAAGCTGTGGTCAAGCCTGCACCCCAATTCCTTTTCTTTTCTTTTCTTTTTTTAAACAGGATCTTGCTAGGTTGCTGAGGCTGGCCTTGAACCTGCAATCCTTCTGTCTTAACTTATCATGAACTGGGATTCCAGGAATGCACGCCTAACTGGTTATTTCTCAAATTTAATGTATTTTATATATAACTTGAAATAAAAAAAGAAAAAAAAAACTTCAGTGAAAAGCAAATTGTCTAAATATTTCAATACCAGCACACTGCAGTTGCCTGATTCAGGGTTGCTCTCCTGTCCCGGCTGTTGGAAGATCCTTCCAGGGAGCATGTTCCAGGAGATGAGAATGAGGCCAGTGGCTGCTGATGTTAAAAGGACATGGCATCTGCACTAGGCTGGATAAGGGCTGGTTGCACAAATTAAAGTCAAGCACATCACAGCCCGATTAGCAGACATGGACTTGCATGTGTTGCCTAGTCGTGGTGTTGGTTTTTTTTTTTTTTTTAATCTCTCCTTTCTTTTCAAGTAGCATTAAGACAATTAAGAAAGAAAGAGAGGAAGAAAAGAAAAAGAAATCATTCTTTTATTGCCATTTCTTCTCCTCTTCCCTGATTCTAGTTTCTCACTCTGTTTATTGGGAAACACAATTTACAATTGAATGTAAGGAAAACATTTAAATATGAGTAGTTGTTTCATCTCTCTGGACTTGTCTGATCAACAGAAGATTTCATTCAAGTGCAGCTTGAAAATATAAACAGAACAAAATTGGGTATCTTACTGCCAAAAATCAGAAGAAATGATATGTTTTCTAAACTGATTTGGAGTTTGATGGCGCCACTAAGTGCTAGAGGATTTCACTCATTGGGTGTGTTCACCCTTGAGGAGTTTAATTACTTGATATGTTAAAAGAATTCTGTATCATAATAGAAGAGAGAAAGGAAGGAAAGTGGGGGAGAGTCGTTTGTGTGGAAGAAGCCGAAAGCAGAAGTTTCAAAATTCGACACCTTTAGTGAACAACAATCGTTCCCAACTTTCAGATTTGTGTTTGCAATCCACGGCCTGCTAAGGGGAAGGGGGCGCAGCTCTATGAGAAAGCCAGATGAAGAGGAAAGATTCCGAAACCAGTAACTGGTCAATTTTAAACCAGGCCTGACAAAAATTCCCGACAAAATGTTTTGTTCTTGTTTTATTTTTTCCCACACGAGTTTGTCTCAGAGAACGCGGAGTGCTCGGCTCACAGTCCTGGTACAAGGAGGAATTGCAAGGGAAACCCGGAGGGGCTGAAGGGACTTCCTGCTATCCTTCCGGTCTGGAACTTCCTTTCTTCCTTTAGTTCCAAAACAGCTGTTTCCTTTGGAATCACACCAACCAGCTGCGGAGTCGCTGCCTCCTGAACATAATGCACATAAAGTCTTCATGTTAATGTGTAATCCTCTTCAATTTCTACTCCTCTTGCACCTCTGCTGACCCCCTGAACTCCCAGGTCTTGGATTCACTTTAACTTTCAGGAGAAGGAGAGAGAAGTTGGAAAAAAAAAAGTGAGACTAGTATTTCAGATTCAGATTTTTCAAATGGCACAGTAAATCTTTGAAAACATTTAGGATCTCAAGTATCTGCCTTGGAAACACATTAAAGGTGATGTCAACAAACATTAACATGTTGGCTACTGTTTAACAGAAACTGGACTATAATGGTAAGGGTGATGCATTGAGCTATAAGCAATAGTCATTTCTTAAGAAATTTACAAATTAGGGCTGAAGATGTAGTAGCTCAGTAGTAGAATGCTTGCCTAGCATGTGTTATGTCCAAGGCTCCATTCTCAGCACTACACACACACACACACACACACACACACACACACACTATACACACGCATACACACACAATACATGTATATATGCAATACATATAGGTATGCATATATATAATTATATGTATATGTAATTTTGTTGATTGATCATCATTGAGATGTTTGGGATAAAAAAATGAAGGATACAAAGATCCTGTTTGATAACAAGTTTGGAAGAAAAGACATACAAAGAAAAGAAGAGAGAGGAATCATTGTGAAATAATGGAACATTTGTTGTGTGCTTTAAAGTGTTGCTAGTGTGTGGAGCAAGGAAGAACCAACATGTCTGTTGGAAGATGGAAGATGGGGAATGATTAAGGGAAAATCTGTGGGTGGAAGTGTATTGGTCAGGGTTTTTTAAGAAACAGGACAAAGAGGAGATAGGTAGATAGATGATAGATAGATAGATAGATAGATAGATAGATAGATAGATATAATACACAAACAGATAGACATGCGTACATGCCTACATACACAGATATATAGCTAAATACATAGATAGGAGGATCTTTATCATAGGAAGCTAGCCATAACCTCTCCTGGGCATGGAGACCAAGTCGTCCCTCTCCCTGTTGTCTGCAAGATGGAGACCAGAAACCAAGAAACAGATGATGTAAGTTGTGATCTGAGTGCAACAGTTAGAGAACAGTTAGTGTCAATGTCTGGGGGAAGGAGAAGCTAAATGTCTCAGCTCCAGCAGAGAACTCGAGTCTGCTCACCTTTCTCCTCTATTAAAAAACTCAACAGGTAGAGGATGCTCACACATGATGGAAAGGTCATTTGCTTTACTCAGTTTACAGATTCAAATGCTGATCTCTTTCAGAAACACACTTAGATGCACTTAGAAATTGAATGAGCTATCTGAGCATGCCTTAGCCCAGTCAATTTGACACGTAAAACGAGCCATTACAAAGGTATTCTTCGTCAGTTAGTTGGAAAAGGAGCCAATGGAATATGATGGACAAAATTTACATGACTATAGAATATTGATCATTAGGACTATGAGTGGTTGAGCCAAGCTTCTTACCACCGGGTTCTGCCACTTAGGAGGTGTGAGCTCTGGGGCAACTCATTTAGCCTTTCTTAGCTTGTTTGCTTATATGAGAAATGGAGGAAAAGTTGTGGAGAAGTTGAATAATTTAACATAAGCAAACATGTTTGGATAACACCTGATTGGTGGGTGTTAGAGACCACTATTAATAATCCTTAAAAATAATAATTGCAAACTAAACAGTAAATGATATATAAAAATAATATGAAATAAATAATAACAATGTGAAATAATAAATAACTGATTTCCAAAGTTTTTGCCATTCTTTTTAATATTTATACTGGGAGAAATTCTAAATAATTCATTCATCATTATCCAGATTTTTCTGTGTACCAGGTGGCAGATATTATAGTGTTAGGCTCAGTGCTTGGAGTGACATAATTAATGCCTTACAGAGTACAGAGGTTGAAATTGAAATGGAAATTCCAAGTCTGTGAGCAAATCACAATTTACAAAGTCTGTAACTACATTCGTATTTGATTTACATCCATTTTTATAATGATATTTGTAAGGGCTGGAGAGAGGATTCCACTTAAACTTCTAGAAAGCCCAATGGAATGAGACTGCTTATCTGAATTTTACCAAAGCATTAATGAACTATTCTCCTAAGCTGGTTGTTCTCAAAGTGTCATCCCTGAATGGGCAGTAGCATCATCACCTAGGAACTTATCAGAAATGCAAGTTCAGGCCTATCTCAGCCCTGCTCCATCAGGAAATATGGATGGGGGTCCAGAGATCTGTGCTTTAATAAGCCTTCCAGAGATTCTGAAGCTCACCTAGTCTGCACCACTGCAGGAAATGGATGCAAATACCAGAGTTGACACAAATCAAGCATTAAACATAATTACCAGAGTTGCTGCTGGACCCCATTGGAGGAGCATGCACGCATTTCCCCCATTCACTCCATTTTCCATTTTGAACCTCCCTCTGCTGACACATTCTTCCTCTTAGATGTGTTAATATTACTAAGCAGGCTGTGGTGAAGTGACTTTCCCCTGAGCCTCAAAGTCATTTCTGTCACCTCCTATCATGTGTTGATCTAATTAGCTTAACCCTTGGAAAGCAGCTGCGTTTTCAACTTTTTAAATTGCACATCACTGTCCCTGATTTACTGCCCCTACCAGACCCATGCCAGTGGTTGGAATACTAATTTCTCAATGGACTATACTGTGATGGGTATATGATTAGTTTGGTCCCTAGAGTGAGTTAACAGGAACAGTATGTTTAACTAACATGCAGAAGCTGTGATCTTGCTGTTTAAAAGAGTACCCACTACCAGAGATCCTCTGGACATGCAGGAAAAGGGAGTAGACATCGAACTAGAAGACAGACACAGGAGCAAAAATGGAAAAAAAAATTCAAGGTAGGACTAGGATTCTGAAGCAGTCATGGAATTTAAGGGTGGGTGCACATACAAAGGTATCATGGAAGCAACCAATATGGAAAAATATATCAGATGTTCTGTGCTACTTTGGTCCGTGTAATTTGAAAATAGGAGTAGACAATTGTATCCATCCATTCATCCATGGAAATGAACAAGTGCTCCAAGTTGAAATAGTTGAAGCGTAAAGGTTCTAATCTCATCATTGGATAAATATATTGATGGATTAATGGATATATTGTTTGATGAGGTAGACAGGTAGAGTATGGCAGGAAAAGATGAGTCACGAAGGATGGAGCCTTGATATTTCATAAATGTTTCTTGATCCCTGCCCTTGCTCTCTCTGCTTTCTACCACTATGCCTAACATGGACTGACTGAAATCTCCAGAACTGTTAGCAAATAAATCTTTCTTCCTATAAGTTCTGATTGTCAGGTATTTGGGGTCACATCAATGAGAATTCTGACTGAGACAATCTACCAATCTATTCACTCACCATCACTTCATCCATCCATCCATTCACCCATCAATCCATACATACATATACCACTCTATCTGCCTATCCATTTATCCAACAAATATTTATTATTTACTACATGCCAGGCACTATTATAGCAATTGGCAAAGAAAATTATTTGCCTTCATAATTATTTGCCATTTCCTTATAGTGAAGGACACACATGAAACACACAACAAAGAAACTATATAAAATATTTAATGGTGATATATTTAATAAAAAAATGAAGCAGAAAGGGAAAATCAGTGGAGCCATATACAAGGGTTCCAATTTTAAGTTGGTGGTCAGGAAAGATCTTACTGAGATATTGTCATTTAAAAAAGACCCTGGAAGGTCTCATTCTGGAGGAAGAACTTTCCATCTAAAAAAATACTAAGTGAAAATCCCTAGCGATGCAGGCACATCTGGTATGTTCAAGAGCTAGCAGGAAATCTAGTGAAGAAATTGAGGACATAGTCAAGGGAGAGAGAGAGGCTGTGAGATCGGAGGGTAAATGGTGATCAGGTCTTCCAGAGCCTTGATGTCCACTGAAAACTATTTTTCTTCTATGCTAAAATTCTGATGCATTCAGTCTGGTAAGACAATGACTTAATTTTTCCACAGAAGAGTTGATTGATGTCACAAGAATGTCCCTTGGAGTTAATGGAATAACTGGAAAGAATTCTCACCTGAAAGAGAAAAAAAACTTACAAAAAGTGGCTTGAAAAAACGGTCAGTGGCAAAATAAAATTATCACTTAGAGAGCAAGGAAGCCCCTTCATGAAGACTCTGAGTATTGAATATGCGATGTGAGAGTTTCAGAATGTCAGCCAGGCCAGCAGAATCCAGTGATTATTAAAAAAATGGGGTCATGACTTTGCACCCTATGTCTAATAGGGAGGAGAAATGACAGTAAAGTCCAGGCAGAAAATACTGGAACAAAGGAGAAGCAAGTCTTCCCTAGCTCCCACATCACTCCTGAACTGGTGAGCACTAGACAGACCATACACTTCTAGGAGTGCCTGTGTGTGGTTTAGATATGGAATATACCCCCAGAGCTCATGTGTTGAAGGCTTGGTTCCCAGTGCAGAAGTGGGACTTTGGGAAAATGATGGATGATGAGGTCTCAGACCTCAGTAGTGGGTTAATCCACTGATAATGAACTACAGGAAGAGTATGGACACTGTAGGCAGGTTTGCTATGCTTGGAGGAAGTAGGTCAATGGGGACTTGACCTTGGGGACTCTATCTTGTCTCTGACCCCCATCTCATTCTTTTTCTCTCTTTCCCATTCTCTCTTTCTCTCTGGATCCAGGTTGCCATGAGATGAGCATCTTTTCTCCATCATGTACTTCCAACTTGAAGTCCTGCCTCACTTCATGCTCATATCAGACTGAGACTCTGAAATCTTGAGACAAAATTTTTTCCTCCTGTAATGTGTTTATATCAGGTATTTTATTCATGGCAGTGAAAAGCTAATGAACAGCTAATACAGACAGCCTATATCCCTGTCTGTATTCTAGGTACCCTAGAGTTTGGGGGAAGCTGAATATGGCAGTAACAGTAGCAGCAGCTACAGTTGTACTGCTGGAGATGTGATCATGAAATCCTTTACACTGGCTAACTCAACTGTGGCCCTGCATGGAAACAGTCCTAGTGTGTAATAAGAGGACAGAGAATAAGTTTTGGACTTTGGGTGGTGAATCAGGTGCCCTATCAACATCTTATCTCTATTTGCCTTTTTTTTTTAACTCTGATCTGGAGTTATTTTTCTGTTGTTTTTCTTAGCTTATTTGTTTTTTGAGAGTCTATTTTTTTTTTATCTTTTTGGAACTGGGGATTGAGCCCATAGTGCTGCACCTGAAAAGCAAGTGCTTTGCCACTGAGCTACATCCAAACCCCTGATCTGGAGATTTTTTAAGCATCCTTTCCCAAGGAGCAGCATGCTGTGCTCTGAGAATGGCTAACAGTGCATTCTAAGTTTTGTAGTGAGGTAATGCTGAACCTGAACCTGTAATGAGGTAATGCTGAACCTGGTGACCAGGAGGAGGTGGGGGTCACTGTCCATTAAGAATGAACAGCCCAAGGTGGACTCAAGGAAAATCTCCATGAGGGTAAGGAGTCCTGGGTGTTGTTCTCACAGTGGGGCTGTTCCCATCACAATGCCTTCCTCCTTTGCTGAAGGGTGAAATTTGCAAATAGTCACCACTCTTTCAGTACTTACATTTTCTTGTTTGTAACATGGTAATATGTGTCCCACAGGTACTACTGAGAAAGGGATGTATGTTGAAAGGGCATATTTCAGTACAGGCAAGAAAAAGGACAGCTCCTAGTGACACCAATATTCTTAGTCCAGATTTAAAGGGGCTGATAGAATTCATCTAGAAACCTACAATCAGGTTAAGTCAGTAAAGATTCTGCACTGTTTTTTCAAAAAGACATTTTTCCCTAAAATTTATATAAAGATGAAGCAGTTTATACAATGCTTAGAGAGTAAAGAGCTCAGCAATAAGCTCTCATGATATTTCTGGAAGGTTCCCTAAGGGATTTTAATTGTTTATATAAAATGACGAGACACAGTTGACATTTCGGCTCATCTTATTTTACATAGTGTGGAATTTTGAAATAAAATAATGTATAATACTTTATCATACTGGCTATAATAGAAATGGAACATAAATTTTAACATTTGTATGATTATAAGTGAATGGAAATATATTTATTTCTTAATTTTTTCCTAGTGATTAAACCATATACCTGTGTTATTTTTAAAAAATTTGTTCTATGTCTTAGAGAGGTAGCCTTCCTCCCTTTTTTTTCTGAAGGGAGTGGATAAGCCACCTGTGACCAGAAAAATTATGGTGACTCAGTATTACCCATATTTTCTAAGTCCAATTTTGTTTTTCTAAAAATTTCCCCTCACCATCAAGATGCTCAAATTCATCACTTAAAAGAAAATCGAGATTATTGTATGCAATTCAGTAACTTCCCTCATGGGGAAAACAGGCCACTTTGAAGTTCTTTTCATTCTCAAACTTCATTAAGTTTATGCCAGTGGTTGTCTCAAATTGATTTTATAGAGTGAAGCATTTTGCAAATTTGTCATTTATGGATTGCATTAAACTGACCTGATTTAGCTACGTTGTTTAGAGAAATGATATAATGGGGATTTATCCCCAACTATTAGGTAGTAAATATATAAGCAATTACTACAAGTATGCAGAGTAGCAATCCATCCCGTAAGTGATGTATTTGTTTTATCTAGAGCCCAAATCCTTTCAAGTTCACTTACTTCTTTAACAAAAATTTACTGAGCATCTAGTTTTGTTCATCATTGTGCTAGACATTGAGACCACCAAGGCCAATAGGCCTGGTGGAGAAGAAGCTAAGAACCTGAACAAGTCTCTACAACACACACACACACACACACACACACACACACACACACACGCATGTGCCCTGGTATAGGTCAGAGAAGTGGAGAAAGAGGAAATTCTGCTCTAAGTCAGAGATATTCTGCAAAACAAACTGAGAGAGAGAGAGAGAGAGAGAGAGAGAGAGAGAGAGAGAGAGAGAGAATTTGAAGGAAGGTTTAGGAAGTATCTTATAGGGTGACAGGGTCTGACAAAGCCCAGCATTCTAAGATAATGTGAGGTTCAGGTACCCATGAGGTCCTTTGCTCTCATGCCACCAATGTGGAGCTATCTTTAAAGGAAGCAGAGATAGAGAAACACATGTTTGTTTTCTTTGGGCTGATTGATACCTGTCATAGGCTCTGATCTCACCATAAGCCCATGAGTGAAGAAGACTGGATATTTTGCTCTTATTTTCAGAAAGGTTCACAACATTAGGCTGATAAGACCTAGGACAAGCTACCGCTTGCCTAGTGAGCCCTTGAAATGATCCACTACCCTTCCTAACTCCTGCCTTCTTGTCCAGCTGCTTCTGAGCCCCATGGTGGGTAAAAAAGGAACTCCTTTCTTGATAGACAGGCTCCAAGTACCTGCAGTGTGGTGTCTAGCTGAGGAAGCCACAATCCCCTCCCACAATTTTAAGTGTCCGTGACAGGAGGGAACAGAGGCTTATGTGTTTCGGGTACCTGCAGCTTTTCTGAGAGCCTGTTGAATGATTTTGCAATGCTGTACCTTTACCTCTTGCCCTGTTTTCACCAAAGGCATTGTCAAAGATACCAGAAATGATATGGATTTGGGAATCTTCCATATGATCTGCAGCCCCCTGCATGTGTCAGCTCTGTTACTTTGAACAATGTACCTGGCTTGTCCAAGCCCCATCTTTTTATCAGCCCCAAACCTACTTTGCTTTGTTTCTGTGGGGTTGAATGTGACAAAATGACACAAAATTTCTGACATGATATAATATCTTCACTTTTATTTCACCTTCTCTAGGAAAAGGAGATTGCTTGACTTGACCCTCTGTCTGGGGGTACCCATGAATGGTCCAAGGACCCGAGTATAACCTACCCCTTTTCTGTTTCCCTAAGTTGCTCATTTCTATAAATGTGTCCTCCCTGATAACAGACATTTTTTTTTTTCAGGTCTGGGGATGAAACCCAGAGGCATTCGACTGCCAAGCTACACCCCCTGTACTACTTTTTATTCTTTATTTTGAAACAGGGTCTCACTAAGTTGCAGAGGGCCTCACTAAGTGGCTGAAACAATCCTCAGGTCTCCGCCTCCAGAATGCTGGGATTACAAGTGTGCGCCACCATGCCCTGCTGATAACAGACACTTTGAAACCAGACTATTCAAGGATGTATTTCATTTACCAGTGCTTGTACTGGTATCTAATGAGCTTTCTCCCTAGCAATGGGACCACGCCTCAGCTTGCATTTATTTACTTATCAGTGTATATTTATTAAACAGTTTCAACGAGCTCTCAGTCCATTGTCGTGGGTGCTGGTATATTTGTGAACATGAAAGAAAGATTCAGTCAATGACGTTTGTAGGCAGTAAAGTGCTTTTTCCTTAAATTGCACATTTGACTTTCTCATCAACCCTGTGAAGTAGGTACAGACAGAGTGCTAGAGTGACTGAACATAATAAGTCCCCAATAAGTCTCATAGCTTCCTCTAGTTACCGAGAAGTTTGAGAAATATAGTTTTGTAGCTGGGAATCATTCACTTAGCCAGAGGGGGAGAGAGCACTCTATGGACAGCTTCAAATGCCCTTACTTTTCAGGGGAGTATAAAGTGAGGTCCGGTGATGTTACGTATGTTCTGGTTATCTATGGCTGCATAAGAAACTAACACAAGCTTAGCGACTTAAATAAAAAAGTCATAGTCAGGAATTTAGTTGAGTTTCAAAGCCATCAAGGATGGCTCCTCTGCTCACACTATGAGTATGGCCTCATCTGAAGTGTCTTGAAGAGGAAGAGATGGCTGGAGCCAGTGTTCAGAGCACCATTCCTAGTGTCTGCAGTATTCCTCAAAATTTTTTGCCAATATATCCAAGATGGCCTTGTTTGAGGTCATTATTGGCATCCTGATTGTGATGGCTGGAGTGGCAGAGCTTAGCCAAGCATATATGTCTCTATAGCCCATTTCCACAGGGCTGACTTGGCTTCCTCACAGTATGGTGGTCTTGAAAAATTGGATTTCTTCCAGTAGTGATTAATTTTCTCCAGTGTTTCAAGAGACCATTGTAGATACTACAAAACGCCCTAAAACCTGCCTCAGGAGTGATGTTTCTGCCACAGCTCACTAAGGCCAGTCCAAAGTGAAGTGATTAGAAATTAAACTTTCATTTTACCAAGAGGACGAGCAAAAAGTTTGTAGTCATCTTCAATCTATTACAAGAGAATTACTTAAGAAAACAGAACTAGGAGCTAGGTATAATGGCACATGCCTGTAATTCCAGCACTTAGTAGGCTGAGACAAGAGGAAGCAGTTTCGAGGCCAGCCTTAGAATATTAGTAAGATCCTGTTTAAAAATAAAATTTTAAAATGAAGAGGGAAGAAAAGAAAGAAGAAAGAAAGAAAACATAACTAGAAAGCCAATTATCCATGTCTGGATGAAAGGCTGTCCTTTATACTACATAGGTCTTGATACTTTTATACAGTGAATTAAGCAAGTTGATTTTGTGTGTGTGTGGTTCTAAGAGCATTCTACCCCTCAGATTCACTCCCAGCCCTATTTTTATTCTTTATTTTGAGACAGAGTCTCACTAAGCTGTGGAGGGCCTCAGTATGTAAGCGGAGGCTGGCTGAGAACGCTTAATCCTGTCTCAGCCTCCCAAGTTCTGGGATTACAACATGCACCACCATGCCTGGCTTTGATTTTTTTTAAATGAAAGACTAAGCCAGATATGCAACATACACCTGTAATTTCAGTACTTGGAAGGCTGAGACAGGAAGATCACAGGTTTGAGGACAGCCTCAGCAACAACGCCAAAATATCGAGTCTTTCATCAACCTAGCAAGACCCTTTTTCCAAAAAAAAAAAAAAAATAGAAAATAAAATAAAAGTCCTGGGGTATGGCTCAGAGGTAAATTCAAGAAAGAAAGAAAAGAGGAAGGAACGTCATAGCTGTCTAGAAAGCAGTGGGAGGGAATAAACTTTGTGACAGTGGTACCTGTGCTGGGTGGATGGACGCCAGCTGCCCATTTTATGGAGTGTGCTCTGGGACTTTTGATTGAGCTTTTCATGTTGAACCTCTACTAAGTATGCCTGCCCCCCCCTAACTCTCTCTCAAACCCCTTCCAGCTAAACAATCGAGATGATTTTATGTACACTCTTTCATATTGTGAATATTCTCACAGGCTTGGGAAATCAGATTGTCTCATTTAAATTTAATTTGAATTTCTGTTTGAAGATTCAACCTGAGACATCAAAGAGAATCCAAAAAATGCACTACACAATAAATGATCAAATGACTTCTGAAAACATTGCACTTTTATATCTGGAAATATTGGATCAAAACTCCAATCTTGTTTATCGTTAAAATTAAAGAGATACTTAAAAGAAAATGCCGTGTAAGTCTGACACTGCATTTAACTGACAGACAAATTGTTATAACCTGATAAGGTTATAACCATCAATAGATGCTTTCTTTAATTCGCAGTAAGTCAGATTTTCTCAGTTGCTAAACTTCAAGTCAGATTCAAGTTAATTTTCTTAAAGTTATAACAATCTTATTTCGATTATAGGTCACAGATGCCTAATTTGTGACCTGGGAATAAACAAATAACCAGCCTATCTGTTTAAGACAGACTGAGTTATCTGTGTTGAAATTTGTCCTTCAAGAAAACAACTTCTCAACAAAAGTTCACTTTAATGATTTGTGTACCTAATTCTTGAGGTTCTATAGCTCCTTTTCCTGTGCTAACATATTTAGAAGTGGATGTTAGAAGGTTCTGTGCTGTAGTGAATTACCCTTTACTGTGAGTCCTGGCAGGTGCTTGAGGAAAGACACCAGTAGATAAGGCCCCCAGTTGGCCTTCACAGGTACAGATGCATACCCTATTTCTACCAAGAAGGAGTAATATCAACCTCTAAATGGGTGAATGACTGTGTTTTGCTCCGTAGAGAATTTGACAGGTGATCAGCAATTTGAACAGACCTATATCTTGACTTGCTGCGTTGATCACAAAATAATGGTAGCGATATCATGGCTCCAAGAGTCAGCTAAGGATTATGGAACAGAGGAAAGACCACCCTTTTCAGCAGGAAACCAGGGATGATTTCTCTGTTATTGGTTGTTCAAATAGTACTTAATTGTGATGTTCAGTAATAAATATTTAATATAAAATCAATCAAGTGAAGATATTATTGTGTATATATATATGGATTTTTCATTGTTGTTTTGATTTTTTTGTTTTTGTTCTTGTTCTTGTTTAGTACAGTATATTAAACCAGAATTTTTTTCTGAGCTACATCCCCAATCTAATTTATTTTTTATTTTGAAACAGAGTCTTGCTAAGTTGCTAAGGGTCATCTCAAATCTGCAATCCTTACCCTGCCTCTCAAGTACTGGGATTAGACGCATGCACCACAATGCCCAGGTGAAGTTATTACTTTTTAATTAAGCTTAAAATTCTTAAAAAAATCTATGAATACTTTTTAAGAAGAAGAAAATAACTGTGAGATTCTATTGGAAAGAGCGGAATTCCTGACAGGTGCCTGCAAAACTTTATGTTTAAGTAAACCTGTTGCTGGACTTTTTGCCAGTCCGACACCCATCTGTCCTGCTCCACAAAGGAGAGGGTTCTAATAAATAAAATTAAATTTATTCACCTAGTAGGATTATAGCAATGTGAAATCTGTTCCCTAGCAAGAAAGACAGTTTGACTCTTCAGAAGGTACAGAAAGGGGAATAATAAGAGGACACATCTGTGGTAAGAGGAGCCATCCATTAGAACATAAAAGTAGGTGATGTGCAGGAGAAAGTATGGTGGGTAAGACACTTCTTATAGAGGAGAGCTTGTGAGAGCTAATATTTCCATTTGTAGCAATTTCAGCTTGATCTGTCCTGATGACCCTCAACCTCTACCCTTACTTTCACTAGTTCATTCAAATCCCAGCAATGACAACACTTTGAGAAAATAGAGAAGAGGTTCTTCTATGTTTGGGGCAATGGAGAGGAGATCCCTGAGGACAGGAAGCAGAGGAGATGATATATGGGTTAGTAGCTAGGCTATAGTGGCTAAGTGCATTGCAGTGTGAACTGACTCCCAAAGATGTGTAGAACATCCACCTTGCCCCCTCAAATACAAGAGGTGGTGACCCCCAGAGAGTGTGTGAAACAGTGCTGGAGAGGGAGGCTAGAACCAGTTTTTGTACGGATATGAGTAAGTAGGATCTCAACTCTGGGATTGGATGTTTATTTTACTCATTTTAAAGATAGTGACAATATCTCAGTGGATTCCAGGATGGTTAACAGCTTCTCTTGGAAAGGACATCTCTCCAGCCCCACTTGTACTGTGTCCCCAATGCTGGGCTGGTTCCTCTGGGAAACTGTGAAGGGTTAGCCTCATCCTCTTTAATCAACCCAGTAGTGGAAGTTTCCACCATTTCTTTGGGGGTATCTTTTTTCCCTCTAGTTCTATTTTACAAGCTTACCATATGGATTTTGGAAGGTGTCATTTTAATTGAGCAGTAGGGCAACCGAGAATTGTCTGCCAGTCCTGACTCAGTAGAACATAAGATTGTTCCACAATTAGGAAAATGTCCAACTTAAAGAGGTGATAGAGAAGGAAGGGTGTGGATGGGGGAAAGAAAGTTCCCCATCCACACACTCTCACTCACCTCTGACATTAACTCCCACTAGTCTTCAAAAATATAGTGTAACTTAAGTATCTTTCTCTTCTTTTTTTTGTTTCATTATTGGTGCATTTTAATTACACATCATGATGAAGTTTGGAGTGATAAAGACATACATGGACATAGACTTCCTAAAGATGAAGGCTGATAAGCTATTTGCACCTGAAAGGCAGGAGTTGCCCTTCATCCAAATCTATGAATTTCAAAATGTTCCTGGCCATCTGCCTGGCCTCTGCCTTAGATAAAACCTTATCACTCAGCTTCTCTGGCTCCCAGTCAATGCAGTGGAGACTCTGCTGTCAAAACTATTTTTATTTTCTTTTTCCTTTTGGTAATGGGAATGAATCTAGGGACATCGAGCTCTGAACTATACTCTTAGCCCTTTTTTGTATGTATGTATGTATGTATGTATGTATGTATATATGTATGTATGTATGTATATAAACACACACACACATATATATGTATGTATATATTTTTAAATTTTTCAAAACAGGGTCTCACTAAGTTGCTGAAGTTCCTGCTAAGTCTCAGAAATTGGCCTCAAACCTGCAATCCTCCCATCTCAGTCTGGGATTACAGATGCCACTATGCCTGGATTCAAAGCTATTTATTTATTTATTTTGTGTGGTACTGGGGGTGGAACCCAGAGGCTTTCTACCTCCGGGCTATACTCCCAGACCCATTTTTTATATTTTATTTGGAAACAGGGTCTCACTAAGTTGTTGGGAGCCTCACTAAGTAGTTGAGGCTGGCTTCAAACCTGCGCGATCCTCCTGTCTCCGCCTCCCAAGCGGGGGATTACAAGCGTGCGCCACCACGCCCGGCCTCAAAGCTATTTTTTAAAAACATAATTGTAGCCGGGCGTGGTGATGCACGCTTGTAATCCCGAACTTGGGAGGCGGAGACAGGAGGATCGCGCTGGTTCTGAGCCTGCCTCGCTGGCTTAAGAGACCCTGTTTCCAAATAAAAATGTAAAATAGGTCTGGGAGTGTAGCCCCGAGGTAAAAGGGCTTCCAGGAACCTCAGTACCACCAAATATAAAAAGAAAAAATTAAAAAAAAACATAATTGTATCATGCCTTTTCTCTACTTAAAATGCCACAATGGCTGTCCATCATGCATCAGAATCTGGCTCCTCCTACCTGTCACTCCCAACCTCCACCCACACCCCATTAAGCAGACTGATCAAAATATTTGCTTAAGAAATCATTACTGAATATTCTCAGCGAGCTCTGCATCAGTATACACTCTTTAGATAATGTCATATCTTATGGTTATGAAAGGAACATAAAGATTATCCCCGTCTACATAGAAATAAGAAGAAATAAGTATTTTTATAAATACTGAATCATTCCTATAATGTTGATTGAGGAAAAACACTGGCAGAGTGCCCAGCCTCTAGCACACAGAAAATAAACTGGTAAACCCAAAGTGATAAGCAAAGCAAAGTTCTTAGAGCTTATAATTTCACAAGATTTTGAATAAACTTCATAATCATAACATGATAAATTAGAAGTTTATTGTGTAATCACTAGCCATATATGCTATTAAAGTAATTGTTTAAAACTAATTTTAGTGGCAAAATAACTATGGTAAATGAGTTTGATGTATTGAAACTCTATGATATTTACATACCAAATAGCTAGCTGACATGGAAATATATTACAAAATATTTTGTAAACTACTAATACGTTGAGTTTTAGAGAAAAAATAGATTCTAAGTCATAGGATATTATTTAGAGAAAGAAGCTTTATGATGAAAAATTTGAGCAACCAAGCATCGTAGTAATGAGTTAATATAGAGGATAAGCGGGTTACCCATTTGGAAATCATAAGCCAGAAAAAATAATAGAATGTAAGGGCACAGGGAAAAGGCAGGAGCAGGAGGGAGGAGAGGCAAAGTGCAGGATGGGGTGAGTGTGTCTCTGCGGCAGATAGAAGAAAGAAGAGTTTTGTGGCAGCAAAAGAAGACGACAAAGACAAGACAGAATGAGGGGAAAAAGAGAAAGCAAACCACCTATTTGAACCCAAGTAAAGATCTGCCCATTGTCAAGTCAAAGTGGGACCTTTGTGAAGGGGCATTCAATCTTGCAACTTTTCTTTATTTCTTTCTTTTCTCCCTCTTTTTTTTTTTGCGTTGGAGTGATTCTAGGTGTACTCACTGCTAGAATGGCTCATTTTTAATGGCAAAGACTGTTTTATTTTATTGTTTAGACTCACCTTACTCCTATCCTTTACTTTGTAACTTCTCTCCAACCTAGAGTGTGACATGCTGTGGGTCTTAAAGTGTCGAGTGACTGGTTAAGTGCATGAACAAATTATCCACATAGACGCTGAACCAACAAAAACAACTTCTCTACATTTTGTGTTAAACCAGGGCCACCAAAATCTTTCTGTGGAAATTCTTGAAGAACGTGCTTACTTTGAGTATTCCTCCAGTTCTGAAAACACAGAATGTAGACCCCTGAAGTTTGAACTTCCTTAGAATTTCAAGCAGAGAGGTTTATGTCTTTTATTTTTTTAAACCAAATTCCTTTGAAATTTGAAACAGTGTTAAATTGTGCACTGGTTTTAAAAAGAGGGAGCTGACCCGGTCTTTTATTATTCAAAGATGAACATTTCTTGATTTATTGGGGAGAGTTATTAACTTGCATACTACAGAATAGGAAGCAGCTGTGGAGGTTGGGGCAAATTATTGAAAACGGGAGTTGTTAGCACAGATCTGGAAGGAGAAGCAGGTTCTCCCTGCCTCTGTTCGCACACGTGCGGGGCTGCGCGCTGCAAGGTGGGCGATGCGCGCTAACAGGAACGCTAATATGATGTATTAAATGTCAGGCTGGCTTCGCTGGGTGTGCATATCTCTCTTGTTTATGCTTATTCAGCCCTTTGAATAATTTAACACATTTCATACTCTAAATTACTCTCCACAATTTGATGGGGCTTCTGGCAGTTTACTTGAAATGCTGTGTTAGGTCAACATAGGGTCCCAGCTTCTGCTAAATAGAAGTACTCTGCTTACTTAGAAAAACATAATTAGTTTTCTCCTTGGATCTCTTAAAGGATGGAGCGGGTGGGAGAGTGGGGAGCAGGGAACCAGTGAGTGCTTTCATTTGGTTGTCAATCTTAATGGACCTGGGGAATCCAAGGGTTAAAATTTTAATGGGGCAAGAGGCTGGCCTTCAGAAGACAGAAAAGTTGAAGGGCAGAGAAAACAGGTTGGGTGTGTTGTGCGAAAGCCATGTGTATGATAAATGACCCTCATTTAGTGCATACTGACTGTGGCTGGGCCCTCCTCTCAATTTAATCCTTAGGTAAAACCAGCCTGCGCTCATGAAGGTTGCCCCCTATAATGTAGGTCATGGTATCCAGGTGCTTTGTGCTCATGAAAAAGTGGGTCACTATCCTTGCCCACCTATGTCCTCAGATGACCTGTGGACGGTGATGAGAAAAGTCTTTAAAATTCTTTTTTTTTTTCTCCTTTTACTTCTGGAGCTACAATTTGCATGACTCTGAAAACAAAACTGAGACTTTGATCAGAACTGTAGATTCCTTGGCTTATTTAATGTCCTTGGAAGGTGGTTTTTAAAAGTTTCTTCCCTGGTCTCCTTTCTCCCTCTCTCTTCTGTACACAACCAGGATAGAAAGGGCACAGACTTTGGCGAGAGGTGAGCGTTTTCAATTAAGACTTACCACCATACCTTGGAGGGTGCCGCGCCTTGGGTGAAAAATCCCAAGAATTCTAATGACCCCAGCCTGCCCAAGCGGCAGCCAAATGATGATGCGGGGGACAGGGGCTCGGCTCTTTGTTGTGTGACCGTGGAACTCTGATTGACTGTCCCCTTTGGGTTTGAACTCCTCCACCACTCTCTGGATATGCTGAAAAAGCTTCTTGAAGATTTGAAGAGTCTTACACATACTGAGACGCCATAATGAAGTGTTTGCTTATCATCTTGTTCTGTTCCCTTTGAAATAGTCTCAGCCTGCTTTATAACCTTAGGTCAAAACTATTTGGGGTGGTGGAAACTCATGATAAACACATGCTTTTGAAGGTTAGAATGCCGTCCATTTAAGAACATCAGATTAATATTTTTATTTAAACATTTTTTCAACCTCCCAGCTGTTAGGAAGACCATATTGTATGGGCACATGTCTCTATGTAGATATGCGTGTGCACACGTAGTAACCACATAAGTTCCCCAAACACAGGCAAAGAAATGTTTGCATACCCAGCACGTATATGCAGTAGGCATCTATTTAAACTATTTTAAGAAATTAACGATAATTTGAGAAATTAGGTGAACTTTACATTTAACTGTATTTATCTGAATATATTGCAAAAATAAATTCATTCCTCTATTTGAATGTCTATATCTTATTTGTAGCAAAGAAGAAAACTGATAAGTAAAATAAAAAATTAATGCGAGTAAAATAAAAAATAATGTGCGTACGGCGGAGTGTGAAAAACACGAGAGAGGTCCGGTACACGTGGCATGTAAAGTTTTAATGGCACGGCTCTCCCGGGGATCAGGGCGAGGCACCGTGGGGCCCGTGCGCCTGTCCGAAGCTTGAGGACGCGGGCTCTCCCTTTCAAGGTATGCATCTCGCGAGAGGAGGGTTTACTCACGGGAACGCCCAATTCTCGCGGGGGTTTCAGCCCCTCCCTTGCCCTGCAGAGGTCATGTGACACAAAGTCACATGAGTGCAGGACCCAACTTATCATCCCGGCCTTTTGATGGTAGGGATAAAGGATGACGATTGGACCCTCTAGCTTCTTCCTGCTGTCAAGGGGCGTTGTCAGGGGCCCCAGGCCGGGAGGAGTCAGGAGTCCAGTCCCCCAGAAGGGGGTGCAGGTGGGTGCATAGCTGCAGTGCGAATTGGAGGTTACCCTGAACAGCTTAGTGATGTGCGGTTGAGGAGGCTTGAACAGGCAAGGGCTATTAAAGAAAAAAACAAATCATGAGATTGAGCAGGCGACCAAAAAGGAGACTGGCTTACTAAGTACCTGGAGAGCTACCCTGAGCTGGCAAAGAGGATGGAGGTTGAGGGATCCAGGAGCCGTCAGTCTTCAGCCAGGCTGAGTAGGGCCAGAGGCGGGGCCTGGTCTGGAAAGGTGCTCCCCCTGTGTTGAGGCACCCGGGGCTCACCCTTTTCCAAGGGCACTGTTCCAGTGACCCTCCTGGCCGCACACCGGGCAGTCTGATTGGTAGGCGTGGCTTTGCCCCACTTCAGGCAGGCTCCTGGAGATAGTCGTCGTTGCAGTCCTCCACACCTAGGTGGCGCTCCAGAGGGCTGAGCCGCCACCGCCAGCTGAAGGGCAGCTACCAGAGATCTGCTTTTTGGCAAAGTCGGAGTGTACACTCCATTTCCTCCTGTTTCTCTCTGGAATTAAAACTTAGATGCCATGTTAAGGTTCTGTCAGCTGCAACGGACCTATACTCACAAAGAGCACGTCCCGGGGCTGGTGTCCGGCAAGAATGGCAACGCAGACTCCCCATGGACAGAGGGTGTCGCCCCAGCCCTGGCCCGGCATTTCCCATAGCACCTAGGGCGCGCCCACGCAGGCCGCCCAGCAAAATTGCAGTCTGGCGCGGGCCAAGATGGTGACTGTGACATCACCAGGCAGCGACTATGCGCCATCACAAAATGGCAGCTGGCGGGAAAATAAATGGCAGCTGATAGGGGAGAGCATTTGGAGGGATACCAGACTGCTTATAAAAGTCCCTAACTATTCCTGGGCCACCACAACCTATTTCCCAACTTGTATCAAGGCAGACAGGCTCTCAGGGCATCTGCTAGTATAAAGGTTCGACTTCCCATAATTGGTTCACGGGCGGAAACGAAGAACAGGAAATGGGCGTCCCCGATTTCCCTGCTCAATCGTTCGGAAACGGAGGTTAAGAGATAGGGAAGAACGTCTTCATTCCTTCTCAAAACCGAAGGATGACCTGGTCATCCGCAGGGTGGTCCCAGTGGACCAGGGGACAGTGGGTCACCAAGTGCTTGGATTTTGGGGTCCCAGTGGACCGGAAGACCCAAGTCCAGAACCTGCTAACCAAGGGAAGGAGGCAGTTTACCGGAGTGAAGTGTTGCCGGCCAGTGCTGGCTGCGACAGAAGCGCTGAGAAGCTGCTGGGGGCACGGTGGAGCTGGGGCACGCAGATGCTGGTGGCTGGTGTGGATGGCACTGACGGCTGGCGCAGGCAGGATCAAACGGTGGCACGCAGGCGGCATGGCTTGTCCAGTTTGCGGCGTGGAGACAAAATGGCTTCCAGGCATGCGGCAGTCGCTGAGGCTGGGCCCCGAGAAGCACCGCCAGTGAGCCTGGCTTGGGCGGGCAAAACGGAGCTGCAGCAGTGAGTAGAGCTATGCCTGGCGCGGGTGACTGTGGCGGACATCGAAGCCAGCTGTGTGCTGCCCAATGAGCCTGGCTCGGGGCGGGCGGGGCAAATCGGCCAGAGGTCCCGGTGGTGATTGGAGCCCGAGCTGGAACGGCGGTTTTAGGAGGTCCAAGCAGCAGGCAGAGGTCCTGGCCCGTGCAGGAGGTCAGCAAGCAGAGCAGGTGCCAGCATCACCCAAGGAGCCTGGCTCCGGGCGGGTGGAACTGGCAGCCTGGCGGCCGGCGGAGCCTGCACGCCCCGGCGGTGGTGGCTGCGGCCGTGGTGGCAGTGGAAGATGGCCGTGGGCGCTCCAGAAGAGAGCACGTGGGCGGGAAAAGATGGCCACCGGCTCTCAGCAGAGCTTGGGGCTGGAAAGATGGCCACCGGCTCTCAGCAGAGTGCGGGATCAGAAAGATGGCCACCGGCTCTCAGCAGAGCGCGGGGCCGAAAAGATGGCCGCGAGCTCTCAGCAGAGCTCAGGGCTGGAAAGATGGCCGCAGACTCTCAGCAGAGCCCGGGGCAGGAAGAAGGCCGCAGGCTCTCAGCAGAGCTCGGGGCAGGAAGATGGCCACTGGCTCTCAGCAGAGCACAGGGCTGGAAAGATGGCTGCAGACTCTCAGCAGAGCACGGGATCAGAAAGATGGCCACCGGCTCTCAGCAGAGCTCGGGGCCGGAAAGATGGCCTCCGGCTCTCAGCAGAGCTCGGGGCCGGAAAGATGGCCGCGAGCTCTCAGCAGAGCTCGGGGCCAGAAAGATGGCCGCGGACTCTCAGCAGAGCCCGGGGTGGGAAGAAGGCCGCCGGCTCTCCCGGAGAGCGCGGGGCTGGGGAAGAAGGCTTAGGGTCCGGGCAGGCACGGGGCGGCAGCGGTGGCAGTGGTGGGAGCAACGCCTGCAAGCGGAGCGCTGGTGTGGGACCTCACAGTCAGCTGCTGGCGGGTCGGAGAGTCCGGGGCTCAAAAAGAGAGTAAAAATAAAAAGAGAAAAAAGAAAAAAAAAAGAAAAAAAAAGAAAAAAATGGGGAGGGACCCAAGAGTTCTCCCAGTTCGGCACCAAATGATAAGTAAAATAAAAAATTAATGCGAGTAAAATAAAAAATAATGTGCGTACGGCGGAGTGTGAAAAACACAAGAGAGGTCCGGTACATGTGGCATGTAAAGTTTTAATGGCACGGCTCTCCCGGGGATCAGGGCGAGGCACCGTGGGGCCCGTGCGCCTGTCCGAAGCTTGAGGACGCAGGCTCTCCTTTTCAAGGTATGCATCTCGCGAGAGGAGGGTTTACTCGCGGGAACGCCCAATTCTCGCGGGGGTTTCAGCCCCTCCCTTGCCCTGCAGAGGTCATGTGACACAAAGTCACATGAGTGCAGGACCCAACTTATCAAAAACAATTGTACTTTCTATTTTAGAACTAAAGTCCTTGGAGAGTAGGACCATTTCCACAGAGCAAGGCACTTAAATAATTTCACTACATCTATTCATTGAATAGATTAAAATATAAAGACACTTTATGCATATGATTACTTTGAGATTTTTACATATATTTTAAACTTTTATTGGTGTGTTATACATATACGTCATAGTGAGATTCAAAGTTACATGAACACGCATACACAGAGCACTTGATGTGTGTCCTTCCACGTCTTATCCTGCGCCCCTACCCTGTAGATATTAGTGAGATTGGTAGAAATACCTTCATATGTGGACATAACATTATTTGAACTGTTTCTTTCCTCAATTCTCCTTTTCCTCTTTCCCACCTTCTTCCCCTAATTTATTTCTACTGTTCTATTGGCCTCTCTCCTCATTTGTCTGAAATTCCTTTTGTTTTCTGTTTTCTCTTTAGCTTCCACATAGGAGAGAGAACATATACAACCCTTGACTTTCTGAGACTGGTTGATCTCATATATTTTAATAACATGGTTTTATGCCTCTGAGTAAACAAATATTTATGGTTTCTCCCGTTTTGACCAAAGAGGTGCCCTGAATGCATTTATTTATTCCATTAGTTTATTGAGAATGGCAGCTAATTTTTCCTCAATAATTATATTAAGCTCATGAGAAAAAAAAAAGTATCTATAGTGTAATGATTGCATTTGGTGATTTCTCTCTACATTTTTTTTTCTTTTAACCCCTCCCAGGTTTCCATTAAACCATTACTTAGTGGACATAGGGCATGTACAATTTACTAACTGTCCATCTCTTGATCCTTGGTCCAGAGCTGGAAGAATCTAGCTCTGATCGAGCTGAATTCTTACCCTTTGCTTGTTAGGAACAGCAATAGCGCAGTTAGGAGGGACCTGACAAATTGCAGCTGTGTGTCATGCACACCGCATTCCTAAGCTTCTGCTTTTTACTGCTATGTACCTGCCAGATTTGTTTTTCAAGAAAACTGCATCTGTCTTTCAAACACCCATCAGAAAGATACATGAAATCAGAAGGTGGTTTTGCCCATTAGCCATATTAGGGACCCAAATCCTGCTGGACATACAAGAATATTTGGTTTGTGGTACTTGGGTAGCCAGGGATTAGAGAACCCATTAGTGATTTCTCTTAAAAAAAATGTTTCTCACCAAGGGTCAAGGTGTTTCTTCCCCAAGAAGTACAATTTATATATACCTTTGCCTGTATAAAGCAGATTTTCCACATGAAAGGAAAGGGAAAATACAGTTTGCTATAAATTTTGACTCAGTAGAAAGACTGCATATTATCTCTGTTCATTTTTCCTGCAGTCTGTTAGTGACTGTTGCTAAGTCCTGCTTTCTCCACTAAGTACCAGAGACCTAATGGAGGGGGATTAAGAGAGTAGGTCTCATTATATAATTAGCCCTTGATGCACTGATTACTATGTTCCAAAATCCCACATTTCTGTTTTCAGGTGAGTGGAAAATGTTTCAGGATAATCCTTAGGAACAGTTATGGTAGGAACATGCAGAGATAGTAAAAAAAAAAACTCAAAAGACTCCTATTTCTAACATCATACCTGATATTTTACTAATAATATCCATGGGTGTCATTTTCATGTAGATTTGCAGGTGAAATAAGAGACAGATGTTTTAGAAATGCCTTCAAAATGGTTAAACTTTGAAGCATCACTAGCCCAAAAATCTGTCGTCCTTATAAAGGATTTCATGGAAAATAGATAAACATAAAATGAAAAAGCTCATACATCCAAGGACACACATGTGCATACACAAAAATTAGATAAAAAGGGAGGAGGATGAAAAGGGCAAAAATATAAAGTGTCTAGAATACAATGAGAGGAAAATATGGCCTCCTACACACCCTAGTTAGTTAGAAAGGTGTTTGGTGTGAGGTTGGGAATCATACATCATATGCGGCCAGCTCTATTTCCTCCACTTTCTTGCCTGTAGACTGCGGGCTTAGTTTCCATGTGACTTTCTCTCTGTTGAGTCTTGGGATGAAGTATAATGTTTGCTTCATTTGGGTTATTTTTGATGCATTAGGAAAAAGAATTCTGTTCCCTCAAAATGATAATATGACTATGACTCATTCTTTTCAGATATTTAAAAATTGTTTTGGATAGGTGTGTAGAAATGTTCTATTTGCAGTGTACACATGAAGCTTTGAGATACATATATATGATAAAAAAGCTAACTTGAGATAACTAGGATTCTTGATGCCAACTGCTGCCAAAAATGGTTTCAATGCAAAACACAGTATATAATATTAAGGGTGGAGATGTGAGTAGAGGGACTGGCAAGTAATTAAAATATTTTTAAAAAGTTAGGTGTCGCCAGCTGTGCTGGCACATGCCTGAAACCCTAAAACTGGGGAAGTTGAGACAGGAAGATTCCAGATTTGTGGCCAGCCTCAGCAACTTAGTAAGTACCTCTGCAATTTAGTGATAACCTGTTTCAAATTAAAAAAAAAATAAAAATATGGCTAGGGATGTAGCTCAGAGGTATAATGTACCTGGATTCAATTCCTAGTAACACACACACACACACACACACACACACACACACACACACACATGTGGGGTGTAGTGACATATGCCTGTAAATCCAATACTTGGAAGGATTAGACAAGAACATTGCAGGTTCTTAGCAAGATTATGAGGCCCTCTGCAAATTAGTAAGAACTTGTTTCAAAATACAATAATTAAAATGACTAGAGGTATAACTCAAAGGTAGAATAACCCTGGATTGGGTCTCTAACATGAAAAAAATTAAAACATCATACAAATGTGTCTAGGAATTGAAAGATTGTACCCCATCCTGTCTTAGCACTCCCTGTATTCTTCAAGCATTCCACAGAACAAATAGTGGCTACAACTATCCCCAAAGTCTTCTGGTTTGATTTTCTTGTTTCAGTAACAATAAGACCCAGAGACACCCTTACACAGGCAATTTTTAATTTTATATTTTGAAGATGAAATTATTGTGTCCAAGGGAAGAACTAAAAATAAAGCCTTCTTAAAAAATAAAAAATTTTAGAGCCGGCATGGTAGTGCACACTTGTAATCCCAGCATTCGGGAGGCTGAGACTCAGGAGGATCTTGGTTCGCAGACAGCCTCAGCTACTTACTGAAGCCCTCTCAAACTTAGTGAGACCCTGTTTCAAAATAAAGAATACAAAATAGAGCAGGGGGTGTAGCGTGGCGGGTGAATGCCCCTGGGTTCCATCCCTAGATCCGGAAAAATAAATAAATAATTTAAATTTATTTCCTCCTATGAACAAATTAAGTGGAAAGTGTTAAGTAAGTCTAAACCCAATTCAAGAATTTTCCTAAAGTAATCCATTCTTAAACCTGATGGAACATATCATTTTGCATAATTCCAAAGTTAACAGGGCCATTAACAGGAATGAGGAATATTCAACTCAAAAGAAAAATTGACAGTGAGTTAAAGCGTTTCTTTTCCACTGTGGTTAAATTGGGTTATTCTTCTTTCTAATTACATCTCATGAGCTGTAGCGCTCTTTCTCTACAGTTTGAACTCCCATTCTGATCGACAAAAGCTTCTAACCACCTCACAAATAACTTTAAAAACATTAAGAGACCCTTTCTCAAATCCTCTTTTTTCACATAGACTAATATCAGATGGCATCAGTCAGTAGGACCACACCCCCCACACACACACATCCCTTGTTCCTGGAGGCCTTTGAGTTAGCTCTTCCTGGGCCTGAAGCAGCTCTGTTGCTGTCTTTCTGCCCCAAGGCCTCTGCCCCACTCCCTTGGCCCGGCCAACACCCGCACAATTTCTTGTTCTCAACTTGGCCTTCAATGCACCTTCCGCAGCCCTCCCTTATCCAACCAGGGTAGGGGAACTACCTTTCTGTGTCCTTCTCTGCACCTCATGCTCCTGGCACTGGGTCCCAGGATAGGGCGTCCTGTATGCTTTAATGTGGTTGCCATCACTAAAGGCAACATAAGCCAGACCACCTTGCAAGATTTTCTATGGAATCTAGATGCTCCCTTAATCTTTCCCGTGCCTGCTTCTTCTGAGACCTTCATGTCTTTGTTGGACCATGAAACTTGCCTTCCATTGTTTTTTGCCACTATTTTATCTCTAGTATTTGCATCTTGCGCACTGATAGAAGAGGACACTTGATGATCACCCTTGTATAATGCACATACGCCTAGACTTAACTCCCTTTTTACCCATAAAACCCTCTACCAACCAGCCCCACCTTCTCTATATATACCCCACCCACATTTCCTAAAACCCACCCAGGCCACACTTACCACTATGAGTTCTCTGTCTAGCTAATGATCATCCCCCAGCCCTTGGCACTAGTCTTTTGCATAGTACATTAATGAACTAACTACATTTCCACCTTCCCTGTCAGAGACTCACTTCCTTAAGCTTGTCTCTATTCACACCCTTGTCTCTGGTATCTCATTTGCAACAAGGAGACCTTATGCCCTAGATTCCTACAATATCTGCTCTCAGACTGTCCTGTCCAATGCCGGGGGTGAGGTCCACCTCATCGCACTATTCCAGTCTTCCTGAGTGCTGGTTGGGGGGCAGCAATGGCATTTCACGAGGCGAACTGTGGTGAAACTTTAGGCTTGGTGCCATGAGCTCCTCAATATTCCTGAAACGGAGTCCATCTCTGCTGATGTCACATAATCCCCACCATGGGGACCACCCATGACCTCAGAGGATGCTGGAGGTGGGCCAAGATATTGCATGTATGAAGGGGAAATTGAGTATCAGGTTGCACTCCCTGTTCTTGGTTCCTTAGAGTAGTGGGCTAAGGAGTGTTTAATATTACAGGAAGGGGCTTCTTTCTTATTTTTACCCCATCCATGGATTCTGAAGAGATTTCTTCTCATGCATGTATACTAGAACTAATCTTACCTATGTTTGGAGAATTTTGTCACACAACTGGCCCTCAGGAACAGAGTGATGGATATGATATCATCCCCTGTCTTTTACTTAGTTGAAAGTTACTTGTGCTGGTATGAAGCTCATCTTGTATACACAGAAAAAAAAACATACTCTCATGACAAAATAACTTTCTGGATATGAATCTCATTTGGCAGGAATGGACAGTACTATTGGGATTAATTGAATTTACTCTGATTCCCAAAGAGCTGAAGAATAAATAAAATCTAATTGCACTCAAAATCTCAAGCATGATTGGCTCTGAGCTATTTCCCATAATAAACAACAGGTCACCGGGAGGTGTTGGGGGACCCACCCCCATCACCTAACTTTTTGATGATTTCACCTGGTTTAGAAGTCCTGTGTAAATATTGCTTGCTAGGAGGAATTATACCCTGGGAAGATATCAAAGCAGGACATTATTATATTTTTTTTGCTCAGCTAACAAGTATGTAAATCTACCTATTTAAACCACTTAAGGAGAGCAGAAGTATTAGCGAATCTATTCCAACTAAAGCATAAATCGAGGGGAGTCGTGCTAAGATAAAGCTTGGAGGAAATTTATTTGTTGGGCTAAGTAGGACACAGTTTTCAGGGTATAGAGGATGAGGGGGAGGTGAACCAACAGAACAAAAGCAAGAGGAGTTAGTCTACATTTTGGATGGAAGGAATGAGAGTGAAGGCTCACAGGTCAAATTTCTGTTCATCAATCTCTTACCTCATAGCTTATTAACCCAACAGGTTGGACTGTACTTTCAGAGCCATTGGCTAGAGCTAATTTTTCACTTTCTATCCTGAGCCACTGGGCCTGGTAATGGTCTGAGTCATATTAATAGATCTTAGGAACAGAAGGGACCTTGGAAATTGTCCAGTCCAGGAATTTCCAGCCTGTGGAATCCCAAAAGGATACTCTATATGAAAAGTGAGCAGGAGACCAGCTCACGATGGCTTGAAACATCCATCCACATATCACACAAACTAAGAATCATGTTTATTTGTTTTTATACATTCATACATGCATGTTTGAAAACCACTGATTGAGTCTGATCCCTTACTTCACTGGCAAGAAAAAACTACAATTGCACCCTCTCCCTGGCTACTGTTGCATGAAACCCAACTCAGTTTCTTCCTGGAGCACAGTCACGGTGGCTTCTCTTGTGTAATGACCCACTATCCATAGGTCATCAATCTAGTTGGACATACTTCTAATAGAAAGATATTGCAACAATCACAGAGATATTTGGATTACACAGAAGGACAGCTGTTAAATGCCTAGATGTCATGCATGCCCAAACTCTACCTCCGCTTGTATAGGAAGCTTGGTATTTGGAGAGATGTGTTCATTAAGACTAAGTTTCAAGATAAATCTGGGGTTTCTCTTAAAGTGTGGAAAACTTGACGAGTCATTTCTATGTTTCTGGATACATGTGGGGTAATTTAAAAAAAATATGCAAGCCGGGCGTGATGGCGTACACTTGTAATCCCTGCGCTTGGGAGGCAGAGACAGGAGGATGGTGCAGGTTTGAAGCAGCCGCGTGCGCTAGCTTAGGAGACCCTGTTTCCAAATAAAAATGTAAAAATAGGTCTGGGAGTGTAGCCTGGAGGTAGAAGGGCTTCCAGGAACCCCAGTACCACCAAAAAAAAAAAAATGCAAGACAGGCATGATGGTACATGGCTGTAATCCCAGGACTTGAGAGGCTGAGACAAGAGGATTGCAAGTTAGATTCCAACCTCAGCACTTAGTGAGACCCTGTTTTAAAATAAGACATTTTTTTTAAAAGGGCAAGGGGGTGTTTCTCAGATGTAGAACGCTCCTCAGTACACACACATACATACACATACACATGAACACACAGACACATACACACGTACACACACACACATGTTCCTGAAATTGTCACAGATAGTGCTCTGTGTATCTTAAAGAACAAGCTAACTTGACTCTTTTTGAATTCCCAACTCATATCAGAAGCTTTTCTTTAAGATATGATAATGCCATTGGGATATTTCACATAAGCAACACTTGGGTATCATAAAAACACCAGTGAGTATAGATGCAGATCTATCCTAATGCAATGATTCCATCCAGTGAACATCAACCCAGGTGACACAATGTTCCAAGGTCAAGGAAACTTAGGATTCAGGTCTAGTGCTGTCAGAAATTTTCTGTATGACTTTGGACAAAACTCCTTCCTTTTCTGGACCTCTGATTTTTACTTAAAAGGATTTGGCAACTTTTCCTCTCTCACTTCTGCAGTCTACAATTCTGGGTTACCCCCTGCTAGATAAGTAGGAATGAATTATGAGGATAAGATTGCCATTGAAAACAAACAAAACATAAACACTTTCCTGGAGTGCGGGGTGTCATTTTTGGACTTATGGAAATTCCTAAATCATCTACATTATAGATATCTGTTTAGGTCATAGTGGCTTTATCCGTGACCACCACACATGTTCTTTCACCAAGTTTTCTTCAAGATACCATCCTACCTTTGGAAAAGATTCTGAAATTAGAACAGCCATCTCATTCATCAACATTCATAATGATTTCTACTGTTAACCAACAAAACTTCATATATACTGAAAAACAGAATTGTATAAATAAATATTCTATTGTCTCTAAACAACATGTGCTAGGGGCAATAAAGGAATTTAAATCATCTCAAAGACTGTTGCTGTTCAAAAGTTAGCAAAAACCAGTAAGGGTATTATTTGTTTGCTAAAAATCTTAAATAAATGAAACCTGTCTTATTATCTATCTGCTAAAGGTGTCCTGGCATCTGGTGTGTGAGAAAATCTCGAGCAAATATTGACAAATATTTCAAGAACGGAGTGTATAGAATCCTAGTCACATCATGCATGCTTCATTAATTTAAATCCAAGCCATTAGCTCTATTAGGTCCCTACTTGTAGCGGTAGAGAAATATTACGGCATATAAATGAATACCATAGCAAGGGGAGCATGTAGCTGTAATTCATTAAACAACTTCCCTATAATCTCATAGCATGAACCTCACTCTTTATCATATCTACTCCAACAACCCAAGAGCACTTGGCAGTATGTAACCGCAGTGTTTATCTTTGAGGTTAACCACAAGATGCAAACTCTGAGCAGGTTTAAGAGCCTTTGCGGAGTCCTCTCCGTGGCTTGCAATACCACGTGTGGAGTGGGCTTTTCCCCTTTGTACATCCTTCCTTTGTAACATGAGATGCCAATGGAGTGCTTGCCATATTCATGGGTTGTGAAATCAAATAAAGGTATAAGGATGCTTTAATAGTCCGTGGAATCTTAATGTAATTCTGAGTGAGAAAAACTCTAAAGTGAGCAAGAAGGAAGGCAGGGTGATTGCAGAAACTGATATATGTTTGAACCAACTGCTTAAAACTGGGCTCTTTGTGTGTGTGTGTGTGTGTGTGTGTGTGTGTGTGTGTGTGTGTGTTACTGGGGATGGAACCCAGGGGCTTTCTACCTCTTGACCACACTCCCTGACCTATTTTATATTTTATTTGGAAACAGTCTCATTAAGTTACTGATAGCCTCACTAAACTGCTGAGGCTGGCTTCGAACCTGCATGATCCTCCTGTCTCAGCCTCCCATGTACTGGGATTACAAGCGTACGTTGCCACGTTCAGCAAGACTGGGCTCTCAAGTTGCATGATTTGAAACCTGCTAGACCACTTCTTACCTATACATTTTTGGGCAGGTTGATTTATTATATAAGCCTTGGTTTTCTCATGTATAAAATGAAAAAACAAAAACAAAAACAGTGCTCATCTAATAAAGATTTTGATAATGAACACAGATAATATATGTAATAGAATGAGAAGGATATCTGATGTATAGTAATGTTATTGTTTTTTGTGTTTCAGCAAACACTAAAAGCACACTGTGACTAAGTGGCTCTTATGAAATTATTTAAAGTAAAAGGGAAATCAAATAATTAAAGATTAAACAAAAAAGTAATGATCATTAGAATAGAAAAAAATTATTCTTTATTTTGAAACAGGGTCTCACGGAGTTGCTGAGGGCCTCACTGAGTGTCTGAGGCTGTCCACGAACCACGATCCTCCAGTCTCAGCCTCCCTAATGCGGGGATTACAAGCGTGCGCCACCACACCCGGCTTAGAATAGAAAAAATTAAGGTGCTATGGTTGGTAAATTTCAGAGTTAATTTTGGAATCACCAGGAGACTTGTCTCTGCCATATTTAATCTAGAATAAGAGCTATAATGCATAATATTAGTAATGAGAAAAATGCTATTGTAGCTATGGAGGAATTTTAAAAAATGAGCAAAGAATCCCAGGTGAATTCCCAGATGCATGACCCTTAGGGAAAATAAAAAATGAGGAAAATTAATTCCAGAAAAATACAAAAACTTGTCCAGGTAACAATTATTTACAACCAAAGAATAAGGTACTGAGTCCAGATGGTTTGTATGGTGAGTTCCAGCAAACTTTTGAGGAGCAAAGAATTCCTGTCCTCTTTTTTTAAAAAAAAAAATTTATTGGTGCATTGTAGTCGTGCATCTTAATGGAATAAAAGATCTAGATGAGAAAAGTGGAGGAAATGTCCTCAAATTCATTTTGTTACATTAGCATAACTTTGAAGCAGAAAAAAATAACCACTTTTTTCTAGCTCACCATCAGTAGAGTTGCAAATGTACCAAATTAAATATTAATAAGATTGAGTTGAACTGAAGGATGTTTCAACATTAAGAAAGCTATTAAAGTAATTTATTGCATGATAGGTGAAAGGAGAAACTATGATCCTCACAATGCATTCTGTGATCCATTTGATAAAACCCAACATTCATTCCTCATAAAATGCATCAAAGTGATTCATGAAGAACTCTTTCTTGAGATGATAAAAAATATCTGAAAACTATCATCAAAATTACAGATGTCAGTAAAACCTTACATGTCATCCCATTAATATTGAGTAAAACATTATGTCATTATTTGATAACTTCTAGAAAGATTATATAAAGTAAGAAAATATGCATATAAAGATTTGACTCACCAGGAATAAACCTAAGAAATGCGAGAAATTTGTTCTTAGTAGAGTAAAAGTTTGCTATCTGAAATATGACAAATATATGCAGAATTCTTTCCCTATTTCAAATATTTTATAACATAAAATCTGTCCAAATAGATAAATAATTTACCTGAATAAAATATCATCAAAGGATAAGAGAAATTTAAAATTAAGTTTAAATTTATGTAAAAGAAAAATATAACAAATTTATCTTTAAAAAATTCTTAGGGGAAAACTTATTCCAATAAGTAAAATAATACTCAATGGAACTAATAATTAAGACAGGAATACATAATAAAAGTAAGGGGCAGACAAGAGGATGTATCCAAGTAAGAATTTTGTATATCTATGCAAGCATCTTAAAACTGTTATAAAATTATCATACAATATCTCAAGAAAGTAGTAATATTATGGATGAAGAAAAAAATTGTTATTGAGATTGTTCACAGATCACTTGGTTAAAAAAATAAATAAAGATTCTTACTTCACACGATGCCATGCTTCCAAAATAAATTACCTTAGGGATTAAAAGTTTGCTTCATTAGAAAACAGTCTAGTAGTTTGTCCAAACTTAAACAGAGTGCTATTATTTAAGTTAGAAATTTCACTTTTAGGTGCATACCTGAGAGAAATGAAAACACATCTACCTTCAAAAAACATGTGCATGAATGTTTATAAGCAGCATCGTTCAAAAGAGGCAAAAGCCACAAATAATTCATATGTCAAACATCTCAAGAATGTATATTGCATGAATATATATATATATATATATATATATATATTCAACTTTAAAACTAATAAAGTTTGCACACATGCTATAAGATAGGTAAAATAGGGCAATGCTATGTTAAAAAAGCCAATTACAAAAGATCTTTTTTTTTTTTTTTTGGTGGTACTGGGGTTCCTGGAAGCCCTTCTACCTCCGGGCTACACTCCCAGACCTATTTTTACCTTTTTATTTGGAAACAGGGTCTCCTAAGCCAGTGCGAGTTGCTGGCTTCGAACCTGCGCGATCCTCCTGTCTCTGCCTCCCAAGCACCGGGATTACAAGCGTGCGCCACCACGCCCGGCAAAAGTCATTATTTAATTATTCCATTTAGATGGAGCATCCAGAACAGGTAAGTCGAGATAGAAAGTAAATTCACATTTGCTTGATACTTGAAGCATTAAGTAGGGGTAGAAAAGGGATGTGATACCTAAAAGTAAAAAGATTTAGGTTTAAAAACAACAATTAAAGTTAGAAAAAGATAGACTTAATAAAGATATTAACAAAAGAAAAAATTCTATTAATCAAGACAATATGACAGAAGGGAAAATAGCACTGTTGGCAAATACAGACCCATCGAAACAATGATGCTCTGGTTATAAAATAGCAACAATAAAGAGGAAAAAAATTCCTGGGCATGGTGGCACATGCTTGTAATCCCCATGCTTGGGAGGCGGGAAAAGGAGGATCACAGGTTCGAAGCCAGCTGCGCTGGCATAAGAGACCCTGTTTCCAAAAATAAAATAGGTCTGAGAGTGTAGCCCGGAGGTAAAAGGGCTTCCAGGAACACCAGTACTACCAAAAAAAAAAAAAAAAGAGGAAAAAATATACCGTGTTTGTGACAGTGTGACCATCCAAGAATCACTTCAATATTAGCATGTGCATTTCCAGATGCATTTCAAAATGGCCTTCCTAGACAGCCATTTACCTGCGGGGCTGAGGATGCAAAGAGAGGGCAGTGACAGAACACAGATGTGGCTTTGAATTCTCGTCTGTAATACATGAGCTGAGGTACTCTGGTAATTCACGTACCTTGGTCTTCACTTTTCTTAATAGCAAAATCAGAATATACTTTGCAAGACGGAAATTGATGACACACAAGAAGAGCTTCACAACGGGTTAAATTTTAGAAGCATTCACTTTAAAGTTATGAATTAGACAGAGATATTAGCTCTCAGTAGATGTATTTCTGTCCCATTGATTTGCAAGGCATATAGATTTAGTTTAGTATTTTTTCTTATGAACTATGTTTAAAATAGAATATTTTCCCCTTGATTCTCAGGTGTGTGTGTGTGTGTGTGTGTGTGTGTGTGTGTGTGTGTGTAAGAAGAGTGGTAAGTAGAGTCAAAAAACATTTCAACATTCCACCACCACAGAAGCACAATGGGTGCCAATCTTAGTCCCTGAAACAAGATGTGTAAGATATAATAGGTTTAACTATTTAATATAAATCAATGTTATTTCAATGTTAAATTTCTACTCCCCTGATCTGTTATATCAGTTAAATAACTGATGTTATTTAACGTCAATCATTTTAGGGGTCCTTCCCTGGCTTTTTCTTTGCATAGGAATGAAATAGTCAGATTTCTAGAGTCTTCTCTGATGTCACAAGCCAGGGAGGTCTATCCATCACTCTGGGCTCTGACTTCCCTGTCACTGCTGAGAGGCCCTCTGCTCCATCTTAAGGGATCGCTGCACATTCACCAGTTCTTTGACATTTTCAAGTCTTGCCAGGAGAACCAGGCTCTTTATCGGGGGCAAGAAATGCATGGCCACTCTACTCTCTCTGAGTGTGGCCAGCAGCAGGTCACAGACTCCCATCCCCCAGCACCCATAGGCCTCCATTACCCAGTATTTGGCAGCATTTTCCCCTTGCTTCTTCTAGAGCTCTATAACCATCCTTCTCTTATTCTGTTACTTTATGTAATGGCCTCTGTATTTTAGACTTTTAGAAAGAAAATGCATGAGGATTTGTGGACTTTCCATCTCATCACATGGTTTAGTTAAGACAAGGAAGCCCAGGCTTATGTCATGCTTGATGGAATCTGACAAAAGAGAAGACACAGGGGGGGAATAAACTAAACATCTCTAAAATAGATCATGCCTCATTGTCTTAGTGCATTTGAGCCACAAAAATTTCACAACGAACATTTGCTAAAGGTTCTGGTCCTCAATCTCATACCTCTTTTTCTGCAGTTATTTTGCAGGGCCACTCAAAATCAAGGAAAAGAAGATGAGTGAAGATCAAAGTCTGTCAAAGACTCAGGAATTGGCCAAATGTAACTTTGAAATCCAGATCTGAGTTAACGTGCTTAAACTATGTATGCGACACTTCGAGGTTAGCAGCACTGGAGTGTGAGGCGGGGATGCATCCATCTGGTGCCTCTGTCTTCTTTTAGGAGGAAGTTGCCTCAGTGGTAGAGAGCCTCACTGCAGCGGGTGTACCACTGATTTGGGGAGCTCTTACCTGAGGGAGATAAGATTAGCAAGGTTGGATAAGCTTTCAGAGAGGAGTATGCTCTGTGACAATGACATCTTTAAAGCTTTGTGCTTAGCAGAACTTGCTGACTTCACCCTCACTCATCCAATTATATACTCAAGGATAAAAACCTTGGTCACACTGAGATGATGAAAAAATTCAATGGAAATTGCACCCCTTTCCATCTGACACAGGTGCTGTGAAAATTCAGCCAGATGTAATACTTTAAAAATCTGGAGAGGCATCCCTCCTTTGTCTTGAGGGATCTTTGAGTGGATTTCTTAAGGGAATTAGACACATAAAATGTTTTCGTCAGCTTCTATGTTTTTAGGGAAAAACAGTCTCATTTTCTTCAACTTTGTTCAATATTCAAGCAAATGCCAGCTAATTTCAATCACAGAGATGGCCCCGCCTACATTATATTTTTGTTCATCAATTCCAAATTGATGAAACTACTCTCTTGAGGGCTAGCAGTTTTATTTTTTTTTTAAGTTTCCTTCTAGAGCCATAAGGCAGTTCAGTGTGACATGTCACAAGCCCCCATCATCAGTGTCTCCCCCTGGGTCCTGTGTTGTGTGTGTGTGTGTGTGTGTGTGTGTGTGTGTGTGTTTCCTTACTTTGGTTAAGCAACACTATCCACTCAATGAGTCAATCAATGCAGGATGTAGGATGCAAATTTTCATTCCCACCTCCTTTTTATTAAGTTTGTGTTTAACCCCTGATTTTTTTTAAAGTATTTCTGCCCTATTGGGTTACAAAATTTATATTTTATATCATACACACACAAATCTAAAGTAAAAGTTTCACAAAATAATAATGTCCTCTCATTTGTGGGTATACACACATACTTTTCTATTCTGTTCCACTATTTGACTTCAGTTTCATAACCCACTAATGGGCTGTGACCTGCTGCTTGCGAAACATGGCCAAATAGAACCACATGATATTAGCTCGGTAAGGAAATGAATATAAGACCTTTGCTAAAATATAAAATACACGGTAAATTCTGGCTTATTAGGAATTAAACTTTTAGTGATATTTTCTAACCCTTGACTTTAAGCTGTTAACACTCTTCCTTAACTCTCCTCACCTCATTTGCAGATGTCCATGTTCTGCACATCTTTCTAGATCTGCAGGCTGCCTCTTTCCCAAGCCTTCCATCTTTGCTGTTGAACTGAACACAATCTGGAGGTTGATCTACCTCTATGAATACAACCTAGATGCTCTTGCACCCACCTCTCCATTCCCATGCAGACTTCCACAGCCTGAAAGGTTCAGGTCCAAAACCATAAAGGTTGCAACTGTGTGTCTCTTGTAGCTTCCAGCAGCACCCTCTATGAGAATCAATGCTGAACAAGGGAAGTTGAAAAATGTATTAATAATATTGCAAAACTACTCAGGTCTGGGTGCCAGTGGTATAAAATAAACCAATATGGCTGCACTGAACTTTCCTTAACACAGACTCTTAAACACATCATTAAAAACATTAGCTTTCAGCTGGGCTTGGTGGCACACACTTATAATCCCAACATTTGGGTGGCTGAGATTGAAGGATCATGAATATATATATATATATATATATATATATATATATATCAACTAATTTAGTGAGTATTTTTTGCAATTCAGTGAGACCCTGTTTCAAAAATAAAAATGAAAAATGAGGATGGGTATATAGCTCGGAGGTAGAATGTCCCTGTGTTTTATCTCCAGTACTACAATAAATAAATAAATAAATAAATAAATAAATAAATAAATAAATAAAAGAACAAAAACAAAAAACACTAGCTTTCTGCATTTGGGTCATGCAGGTTGTCAGCTAGATGTGGTTTCTGTGACCAAAATACCCGAGAAAAGCAACTTGGGGAGGAAAGGTTAATTTTGGCTCAGGATTTCAGAGGTCTCAGCCCATGGTTAGCTGGCTCCAATGCTTTGGCCTGAGGTGAGGCAGAACATCATGGCAGTAGGGTGTGTGGAGGAGAGCTACTCTGCTCATAGCCTCTAGGAAAGAAGAAGAAGAAGAAGAAGAAGAAGAAGAAGAAGAAGAAGAAGAAGAAGAAGAAGAAGAAGAAGAAGAAGAAGAAGAAGAAGAGGAGGAAGGAGAAGAAGAAGAGGAGGAGGAGGAGGAGGAGGAGGAGGAGAGAGTGAGTCTAGGTACCCTTGATGATATAGTCAAGGGCACACCCCTGTGACCTCTTTCCTCCATCCATGCCCTCTGGCCCACAGTTTTCACCTCCTCCTAGGTGTCAGCTAACAATCAATTAATCCACTGCTGAGATCAGACCCCTCATCATGTCCCCAAAGCCCTGGATGTTGCTGTATTGGTGACCATGGCTTTCACACATTTATTTTTGGGAGACATTTCAGATTCAACACACAGGAATTAAGTATAAATAGGATTGAAACAGTCTATAGCTCTTGACTGGTCAGATCTCTTAGACACATCAAACACGTTCTCAAAACATCACTTACAAGTTGATTCTTGATGTAGTAAGTCATGCTAAAGGTCAGGGAAGGCCTCCTCATCTCATATGGAATGCCACTGAGAGCACTGATCTTCATACTTTTTCTTTCTTTAAATTTTTATTTGCTTTATTGTACACACACGTCATAATGAAGTTCAGAGCGATAGGTACATCCAGACACAAAGCACTTCCTGAGCTTCCTCCTCTATCCTCGGATTCCGCCCCCTCCCCTCCCCTTTCCTGTACACAGTATTGGAGTTGGAATTGGTAGTTTTGTGTTTATAGTATTAGATAACCTGTTTCCTTCATCATGACTCCTACCCTCCCTCAGCTTCTTTTCTAGACCCCCTTTATCTCTCCACTGGATTATCTTAATCACTAAAATAATTTGAAAAAATAACATACTTTCTCACATAATACCAATCTTGGCTAAATATTCTTAGACTTTATCATAAGTTTATTTTATGGTTTTAGATAAAATTGCCATATCATGCTTTTAAACACATCTCAGTAGTATCAATGTAGCATAATTATTTTAAGCTAACACATTTAAAACACAAACATTTCAAAAAGATTTCTATGATTTTATATCTTTCTTTTTTTTTGAACTCATATTTTCACTTCTTTCTCCACAGATTATTACTTTGATAGGATTTAATTTTGCTTAAAATTTATTTCAAGAAAAATTCCTATACGGGCAAGGTGGCACACTCTTGTAATCCCAGTATTTGGGAGGCTGAGACAGGAGGATCACAGGTTCATGTCCAGCCTCGGATACTTAGTGAGGCCTAAGCAAATAAAGAATCAAAAATAGAATCAGGGGTGTAGTTCAGAGGTAGAATGCCCCTGTGTTCAATCTCCAGTACCACAAAAACAAGAAAGAAAAAATTTTTACACTTGGAGCTATGAAAAACCAAAGACCATTCTTAGCTTTCCATTTCTGACTAAAGTTGTCCTAAATATGTTTCCTTGAGCTTCTTTAATCATTGTAAGATATTGGAAGGACCTAAATTCTCACACTAAAGTTTCTGCTTTTCCAAAATAGGCTATGTCACAGATGCATCTCTAAAAATCCATTCCTTTAAAACTTTCCATGACCATATACCCACTGGAAAGCCTTTATCTCCCCACAGGTATCCAGGGACCATGAATACAAACCAAAGTTCAGAACCACTGGAAAGTCTTTATCTCTCCACAGGTATCCAGGGACCATGAACCCAAACCAAGGTTCAGAACAAATGATTTTTCTTAGGTTATGAGCAATTTCCCCTTTATTATATTAAGAGGATAGTGGACAATATTACAGATTTACATTTCAGTACAAAGATAACCTGATAAGCTTTTCTCAAGCTCCAATGAGATCCACAAAGTCCCTTAATTATATATACATGTGTCTGATTTGGGAGGGTGGAGGGTCATAGCTTTTATCATATCCCTAAGGAATATTTAGTCCTCAGGGTCACTGAACCACATTAGTATTCTCTCCTTGAGTCCTGTGGAACTTCTCTGGACTCTATTAAAACAAAATTAAATAAAAAAGAATCATGTATTCTATAAAAAATCCACTATAATGAATAAACAGGTATTACTAGAGTACTCCAATTTGAATCCTTTAATAGCAGCACAATTCATAATAGCCAAATTTTGGAACCCACCTAGATGTATGTCAACAGATGAATGTCTAAAGAAAATGGGGTATATACACACAGTGGAATTTTACTCAGCCATAAAGAAGAAGAAAATTATGTCATTTCTAAGAAAATGGATGAAATTTGAGAACATTATTCTAAGCGAGATAAGCCTATCTTACTAACTCAAGGATCACATATTTTCTCTCATGTGTAGAAACAAAGAAAAATGGAACTTCAGATGAAAGAAGAGAGAGGCCAGCTGAATAATGGAAATAGTTCTGGGAGGAATAAAGAGATGGAAAAATAGAGCCTGAAGAAAGGAACAGATCAAATACCATGATACTGATGTGAGAGGTATCACTACCAATCTCAGTTACATGTACCAGGAGGGAGGAGGTTGATTTTGTTGTTGTTGTTGTTGTTATTGTTGTTAAGTTGGCTAGTGTTTTAGGCACAATTCACCATTGCCAAACTATGGAACTACCCAAGATGTCCATCAACAGATGAATGTATTGCAAAATTATGGGATATGTATACAATGGATGGAATTTTACTCATCTTTAAAGAAGAACAAAATTATGTAATTTATAGGGAAATGGTTGGAACTCTAGAACATTATGTTACAAAAATTAAGAGATTGGATGATCTCCCTAATATGAAGAAACTAGGGAGAAAAGGGGTCATAGGAGGAACTTTAGATGAAGAAGAAAATACTGTAGATGAGCATATAATTTGACCTAACTGAGGAGGATGGGAGGGGTGGAGAAGGAAATTTTATAATGTATATTCACAAGCATATCAAAGGCAATTACTAAGCCAAACTTGAGAATGAGGGAGGGAAAAGAGAATGGGGTGGGATTTGGGTAAGGGCTACTTGGGTGATATATGCATGTATGCATGTATGCCTCTACCATCTTGTACTCCATGTATGACATATATGACTGCAATGCACCAATAAAGAAATTTTAAAAAGAAAGGTGATTTAGCCGGGCATGGTGGCACACGCTTGCAATCCCCGCGCTTGGGAGGCTGAGACAGGAGGATCACGCAGGTTCGAAGCCAGCCTCAGCTACTTAGTGAGGCTTTCAGCAACTTAGTGAGACCCTGTTTCCAAATAAAATATTAAAAAAAAAAAATTGGGTCTGGTAGTATAGCCCAGAGGTAGAAAGCCTCTGGGTTCCACCCCCGAGTACCACCAAAAAAAAAAAAAAAAAAAAGTGATTTAGAAACTCAAAGTGGCCTAACATGGTAGAGCCAGCAAGAGGCAAACATGAGCTAGGGGCTCAGGTTCTGTCTGATTCTCAGCTTATTTTGGTGAGATGACTATACTGGGCAAAAGAGCTGCTTGATTCGAGGACAAAAGCCAACAATAATGTCCCAGTCTTCCAAGTATCGTTGAAAATTTTGTTTTGAAAACCGAATGAAAGAGCCAGGAGTACATTCCAGGACCCAGCTCCTCTGAGCCTTGCTGTGCGTTGTCTGTGTATGTATTATTAGACTGCAATATCCTCTCATATTTTCTTGAAATCTTGTTCCTGTCAAGTATCCTCCAAATCAAAGGGCCTTCCTTGCGTTGACTTACTTATTTCAACATGACTGCTGAGTCTCTAAAGAAGACAGATTCGACATGAATGCAGCCTTTTCCTCTTGGATCTTTCCTCCACCTTGAGTTATGTCTCACATTTGTTCCTCCTTTTGCTGCTCTATATTATAACTCCCCAATTTCTCATTTGTTTTCTAGACATGTCTACCTAGAGTGTCTGGTCTCTAAAGCTCACCATCTTATTAGCTTTCCGCTTGCCTGAAGGCTTCCAGGGTCTTTGCTTCTGAAACTCTCAGCTCCTTGGCTCCTGGGATCCTAAGAGTATACCTAATGGGAGGGAATGGTATTCAAATGTCTCCCCAAATTTCCCAACCTATCTCCTTCTGAAGTGAAAGTAATGAGCAAAAAAATCAGTTACAGGCAGATGTGTTATTTGCATTTTCATTTGTAGCAGCTAAGCTAGTTTGTCTGAGTCACCATTTGAATGGAAATTATTTTCAAATAATGCCCCTATAACTTTGTTAAAGTAAGCCATTCCTAACATATTACCTGAGTTCCTGATCCTGGCATTGTACATGATCTAAATAGCTTTTAGTTATCAAAGCTACACTTTGGGGACTTTGCCCTTTATATCCATGTTTTGCCACATGTCACACACTTAGAGACCGTAAATGTAAGCAACATCTATACTATTTACGGAGACCTCATAATTGCAATATGGCACAGATGTTGACCTTAATGTGTCTCCTAACTGAACACTCAGCTACCGAGGACAGGAGCCATGTCCGATGCATAATATCACCCATTGCACTTAACCCAACACATGCTATCTATTTTCCAGCACAGAAGCTATGTGCAGAATTAATAAATACTGCCTCTTTTCCATCAGTTAAAATACTATCCTTGGTATACTGCCTGAAGAATATGTACTTTTTCTGTGATGGCCCTGCTCCCTACAAAGAATTTCGTTGACTGGCCAAAATTCAGGCTCATCTGATCACTAGGAAACAGACAAGAGTTGGCCAGCCATGTATACCTATACTTCTTGAAACTCAGTCTACCCTTCTTGATCATTGAAGCCTTGGGGTATGATCATATAATGAGCTGGATTCTTTAGAAGTGAATGTGAGGAGGTACATTTTTCTATCAGCTTCTCCCCTGTGCCTGTGCATTTGTTTTTTGTTTGTTTGGTGTGTGTGTGTGTGTGTGTGTGTGTGTGTGTGTGTGTGTGTGTGCAGAGAAAGAAGCTGACCACTGTTTGGGATGTGGAATGAGGCTGAAGACAGTGTAGCTGGGCATTGGTTTGGCAAAGAGCAATGGAAGGTGAAGTCTTCATTTTTGTGAAGAGGATCAAGAAGTTGACAAGATCTCTAGCAGCAAGTCCATGAAGATCAGAAAAAGGTCAAGGGAAGACTTTTCAATGAAGGCTTATGGGAGAGGACCAGAAAGCTGAACAACTTCTTTGATGGCCAAACTAAAGATATTGCTGGAGGGATGAGAGATGGGGAACGAGCCTCCTACAGCAAGAATCTGAATCTCTAGGAAAGTCAGCAGGGATGAGGCTGAGCCCATTTGGTCCCCCAGAAAGTATGAACACCATAGCTTGCTCCTCCCATACCTCTGGGAGATGAAGCTCTGCACTTTGGTTTTCAAAGACCTGGTGGACCAAATATAAAAGATACAAAACCACCAGTGACTGGCAGCAGCTTAGATATGAGTAGCTATCTCTCTCTCAAAAACAAAACAAAACAAAACTAGGAGTACATTCTATTTCTTCTGACTTGAAAATCTGAGTTTACTTTGGGGGGAGATTTCTGTTCTGTTAAAACACAAAACCCAAATCCTTTCTGGAGATAAAGATGTGGCATGAAGGGTTTTATTTAAAAGCTTCGGTGTGGGCAAGGTAAGATTTCTGTGGACGATCCAGGGTCACTGAGAGGCCAAGCTGCTGCTTTCGGGAAAGAGAGAGGAAAAAAGCAAGAGGGAAAGGCGAGGTACATTTTCCTGTTAGCTTCTCCCCTGTGCCTGTGCACTTTGTGTGTGTGTGTGTGTGTGTTTGTGTGTGTGTGTGTGTGTGTGTGTGTGTGTGTGCAGAGAGAGAAGCTGGCCACTGTTTGCCTGAGTTTTGTTTTAAGTCTCTTCTTATTGGGGTTACTTCAGACCCAGAAACAACACCTGCAGGGTTGGCAAGACTCCCAATCTTGCCATCTCTGTCCCAAACTCCACTTGGATCTGCCACCACAGGGACTTCCAGCTCAGAACTATCCAGCTTTCAGCACAGACACTGGGTTTGGTTCTGTGTCACTATTAGCAGAAGTGGGGACATCGATGCTCCCTCAAGCAGTGACTAGGCTAATGGACAGTGAGTGACACGGAGGCGGCCACACAGGAGGAAAATGAGCATGGTACAGAGTGTGCAGCTGGCAGGGATATACACTTGTAATCCCAGCATCTGGGAAGCTGAGACAGGAGGTTCAGGGTTCACAGACAGCCTCAGTGAGGCCCCTCATAACTCAATGAGACCCTGTTTCAAAATAAAGAATAAAAACTAGGACTAGAGGGTATAGCTCAAAGGTAGAATGGCCCTGGTTTCCATCCCACGTACTGCAAAAAAAATTTTTTTTGAGGACTTAAGGATATTAAAAATAATACAAATGAAATTTGTAATTTATGGAAAGTTTAAAATCAAGGATTCCATTGAGTTGTTTTGGTAAATAATGTGTGATTGTCAACACAGAAACTATTTTAAAAATGCTTGCATTTCATAGGTGCTAAGAAATAAATTTCTAATTTTCCAATAAAGACTATATATAGTTCCAAAATAAAATATCTGAGAATAAAAAGTGCAGATTTTCAGAAATTTACTCTGAGAGGCTTGAGCCCACCTCCAGCTCTGAACTCTTCCTCTGAACAGCCCCCAGTCTGGCAGAACTTCTACCCCTGGCAGCCACCCACATAGTTTTTGGTCAATATTCTCCAACCATCCATCTTCTGTCCCGATTTTAAGGTCGAAGTATGTCTCTAATTCTAATCTTCTGAGTCTTTGGTCTCAAAATAACTTTTTTCACATCATAGTTAATTGATGATTAATCTTTTTAAGACTTTTCAATGCTGTTGCTTGCTTCTTTATTTTTTATGATGTCTCTAGTGAAGAGTGACCTGTGGCACCTGCCTCTTTCAGATACATTGACTACTGTCATTATTATTAGTGTGCCTGTTTTTATCAGCACAGTTTTCTTTAGATGGCCAACTCGAGGCAAAATTGGACCAAAATACGCATTTTCCCAGGATGCTTCCTAACCCCTCTCAGACATAGCACACTTCTGCTGCTGAGAGTTTGGAACTACACATGGAAAGAAGTTTACATGTCTGCATAGTTACTGAAAAGGTGCCAAGAAAGATTCCTTTACGAAAAGGAATAGAAGGCTTGGGTGCAAAATCAAGGTCATCTGCATATGCTGTTTAGTTTTTCATTTTTTATTTTGAAAATGTGTTGTGAAAATTCCAAATGTGAGTAGATATTCTTAGATATCCCAGTTTTAATGCCCACATAGCATCCAATTTTAAGACTAAACCTTATTTTATTATTATACTTTTAAATTTACTTGTATTATACCAGTACTAATCTTCATACTTTCTGTATTCTGATGATCACTTTTACAAAATACGCAAAAGTTCAACAACGTGTTTAATTCATTGCTCAAGCACTGCTTCATTTACACAGATGGAAATATTGCTGAGATGTAGTTGAACTTTTGGTCAGCAAGTAAAATTGTATGTTCGTAAAGATGCCTGAAGGTCTAAAAAAAAAACATTTCAAATGTGGTGCAGAGTGTCAATGAGTTATGTGAAAGTACATATTTAGGAAACAAGCCCACACCAAGTTTGGAAAGTACCTGTATGGCAGTAACAATACTAAAGTAGAATGCACCATGAAAAAAGATATACAAAAATCAGACTTCCTTTTCTACAATCAAATCGTTTTCTCAGAATACTAAATATTACTCCAAATAAATAAAAATTATGATTTGAGAATAAAGACTATTTTTGAAATCTATTTTTTCTATATTAATGAATGTCTAGCAACTTCAGAATTTAAAGTGCTCATGGATGCATTCTAGAATATTCTTGGCTATATATGAATTTTGGAGTTGAAATTTAATTAATTTAAGCCAGACGTGGTGGCGCACACTTGTAATCCCAGTATTCGGGAGGCTGAGACCAGAGGATTGCGGTTCGCGGACAGCCTCAGCTACTTAGTGAGGCCCTCTGCAACTCAGTGAGACCTGGTTTCAAAATAAAGAATAAAAAATAGGGCAGGGGGTTTAGCTTGGAGGTTGAACACCTGTGGGTTCCATCCCTAGACCCACAAAAAAATTAATTAAATTATTTTAAAATATTGTAAGATATTTAATAATTTAGCAATCTTTAAGATATGAAAATGTATTGATTAATTAAGATATGAAAATGTATTGTTTAAATTTTATACAGACATACTTTAGGAACTAATTTTAAAACAAAGTACAAACCTGATCTTTATGATTCTTTTAATCAGACCAATAGAGATACCATCATTATAGTTTTATTTATTTATTTATTTATTTATTTATTTATTTATTTATTTAATTTTGGGTGGTGGTACTAGGAACTAGACTCAGGACATTCTACCTCTAAGCTATATACCCCCAGTTCTATTTTATTTTTTATTCAGAAACAGGGTTGCCCTATGTTGCTGACAGCCTTAAATGTTTCTGACACTGGCTGCAAACCTGTGATCCTCCTGTCTCAGCCTCTCAAGCACTGGCATTACAGGCATGCACCACCAAGCCAGACTCACTTCATCTTTTTAAGTGGATTATAGCATCATCTAAAATGTCTTAAAATATTTTCTTATGGCATTTTGGGGGATAATATGTTAATTTAGTTTAGAACTATAGACACATATCATCTTTGGTTTGATTGAGAATTTTAGGGAGATGTATGTTTTGACCAGAAACAGATCTTCATTTTGATAGAGATTTTCTTTTCTGCACTATATTGACTAAGAAAAAAATATATATATGGGTTCCTAAAAACAGTTGGATGGCTCCTGCTTAGTCTTAGGTGGAATTCACATTGGTTATGATTTCCCAAGAGTTCTATGCATGGGTTTCTATGAATTTTCCAGGTCTAGTGCCTCAGCCCTACATTGTTCTGAGAATTCCTAGTTCTCTTTTAGCTCAAGAGCCAGAGTAGACTTTGTTGCTTGATACCGAGGAGCAGGACTGGCCCAGGCTGGACCAGAACATTTCAGAGGGAGTTCAAAGCATCGACATGGCTTACAGAGAGCATTACACCTACGAGGCTCAGTGGGGAGAGAGTTAAGAGACAGGGCCTGGATGTGGTGGCAGCTACAGGACAGGGAACAGAAGAGGAGGTAAAGCTCATTTTTATTGACTGACTACTGCATGCCTGTCACTTTTCCAGAGCTAACCTTCACCACCCTTTGCAGCTCAAAGGATTAAGAAAGATAAAGAGTTGAGATTTATCATCAGTCCTTGAGACATCAGGGTAGGGATTTTAGGGGCAATCATGGGAGAGTAGAAAAAAAAAGGCCATTCCTGTTTCTCAAAGATGTCTATAACTAGGAATGGTGGCTCATACCAGTAATCCCAGAACTTGGGAGGCTCAACAGGAATATCACAGGTTCCAGAACAGCTTCATGCAACTAAGCAAGACCCTGTTTCTAAATAAAAAATAAAAGGGACTGAGGCTATAGCACAAAATTAGAACACCCTTGGGTCCAATCCACAGTACCAAGAAAAAAAAAAAAGTTGTCTTATCTATCTCTCACCCATAAGTGATAGCTGGATTAAACAATATATGATATTAGCATGCCTTGTGTACAGCCTGGTCATTAATTATGTAATATAAACAGCCAGCTAGCTTTAAGCACTTTTACCCAGGTATTAAGCACATGTATTAGGAGTTTATTTTTACTCCAAAGGCAAATAATTTATTGCATCCTGTCTATTGTCTTGAACTGGTTTTCTCCATGAGAACATCATGTTCTAAACATCTTTTTCTGGAGCATCATCATAAACGATTAGGGCATCTTTCTCAGAATAATTTTTAGGCAGAACTCAAAGTCCTCTGTAACCAAAAGGAAATATGGGTGGATTCCTTCACTTAAAAAAATATATATTTTTTCATACTGGGAATGGAATCCAGGGGCATTCAACCTTGACTATACTCCAAGCCCTATTTTTTATTTTTTTTAATTTAGAAACAGGGTCTTACTAAGTTGTGGAGGGCCTCACTAAGTAGCTGAAACTGGATGCAAATCTGTGATACTCCTGTCTCGGCCTCTTGTGTACTGGGATGACAAGCATGCATCCCACACCTGGCATCCCCTTACTTTAGAAAGGAATAAATGGAAGGCACAGAAGGGACCTGTCATCACGTGGAGAGGCTTAGTGACAACATCAGGGAGGGGAGGCTGAGCATCTTAACTTTGGATCCAGTCCTCTTCCTACTTGACTGCATTAAGTTAGACATAAATTTTATGAGTACAGTAAAATTTTATATCTAACTGGAGCTCCTTGGGATCACCTTCTTAGACAGCCTAAGTAATCGCAGGCTTTTATATATCTTCTTTGGAGAGCATTGTTCACAGGAGTCGCAAATGCCTGAACATTAATCATATTTTCATTTTACATACATCAGGTAATATGAGTCGTGTACAGCGTATTATTCCTAGGATAATTTCCTATTAAATATTATCATATTGAAAGGATAGAAAATCCATTTCTTAAATAGCTCCCTGTTTCATGGGGGCACTAAGCCCTCACACGTTAAGGCTACAGCATATGCAAGCTCTCGGTTTGTATTGGATCTTTTTGGAACCATAAAAAAACAAGAACAATTAACAGTAGAGTTGAACCATTGCTCTGTAAGTAAAAGTGGAAGACTGACTTTAGTAGACATCTTTTTCTTTGGAAGGGAATGAGGAACTGGGGTTAAAGTCTAAGGGTGTTCTATCTCTCTGAGTTACATTCCCAGCACTATTTTTATCTATTTTTTTTCAGTGCTGGGGATGGAACCCAGGGGCATTCCACCTCTGAGCTACACCCCTAGCCCTATTTTGTTTATTCTTTATTTTGAAACAACATTTAACTGAGTTGCAAAGGGCCTCACTAAGTAGCTGAGGCTGTCCGCGAACATCCTTCTGTCCAGTTCCATCCTTCTGTCTCAGCCTCCCAAATGCTGGGATTACAAGCATGTGTCACCACACCAAGCTATTTTTAAATTTTGAAACAGGATCTTGCTAAGTTATTGAGAGTAGCCTTGAAACTGCAATTCTTCTGTCTCTTTCTCCAAAGTACTGGAAGGACAGTTGTGCACCACAGCATCCACTTTAGGAGACATTTCATTTAAGCCTTTAAGAGTAAAGAGTGCTTATACCTACTCTTAATTAACAGGGAATCAGTGGCTGAGAAGAATTCAGATTCTTTAAAAGCAGAGCTCAACTGATAGCTGTCAGAGGAAGGGACCAGGCATAACAGGTGCAAAGCCTGGGGTCAACCCAAGTAAAGTTAATTCTGCTACGTCCTTCCAACTGTGCCAAAACGTTCTATGGCAATAAAATTGACACTGACATCTCATTCTCAGAGGAGCCTCTTCCCTGGGACAGTGAACATTTCATGGATTCCAGTGCCACACTGGATCGTGGCCACCATGTCCACACAGCACAATAAGCCGTGCATTTCTCAGTGGCCAGACCTCAGCTCCTGGGTGGCCAAACATTCTTGTCTTCAAAGTGCCCTTCCTCCTTTAGTCCTGGCCCTCAGCCTTCCAGATCCATCGGGACAATAGATGATTCTTTTGTAGTTCTTGAGCCCATATAATCCTCCCTCACCTCTTATTTGTGTGAGTCTTCCTCTCTATGGTGAAAAAGTCTGCTTTCAAGTCTGAATCCACTGATGTATCTACTTCTAAATATCTATGTAATAAAGTTTTGTTTCTCTTTTTTGACTTTTCTCATCTTTCTCTCAAATTTCACAGTCAGATCTCTGGACCCTGCTTCCTGGTTAAAGAGTAACTACCTGCCAGGCGTGGTGGCACACATGTAATCCCAGCACGTGAGAGGTGAAGGCCACAGGATTGTGGTTCGCGGACAGCCTTGGCTACTTAGTGAGGCCCTCTGCAATTTAGTGAGATCCCGATTCAAAATAAAGAATAAAAATAGGGCAGGGGCTGTAGCTCAGAGGTTGAATGCCCATCCCCAGACCCCCCCCCCACACACACAAAAAAACCAAATTAAAAAAAAGATTACCCATTGACAGCCAGGTCTATAAACACTTGCTGAATTAAACCTTCACTTTGTTTTTTGTTTGTTTGTTTTGTTTCGTTTCCAATTTTATTTTTATTTCTTTTAATTTTTTATTGGTGCATTATATTCATACATCATATTGGGGTAAAAAATTTGTGTGTATATACATGTACACATCACTGATTTAACCCCTACCCAATTCCCACCCCATTCCCTCCCCGTCCCTCCTTCCCTTGCTTGGCTTTAGTGGTTGACTTCAATATGTTCAAGTACATTGTGTGTTTTAGAGATTTTCCTCTTCCCCCCTCCTTTCTCCTCCTTTAGGTTGCCTTGTTTGTTCCTCTATAGGATTTCCTTTTTCATCTAGAGTTCCTCCTATGACCCATTTCTCCCTAGCTCTCATATATTAGGGAAAGCATCTGATTTCTTATTTTTTGTGACTGACTAATCTCACTTAGCATAATGTCCTCCAGTTCATTCCATTTCCCTGAAAATGATGTAATTGAGTTTTTTTGATTCATCCTCCTCTTTGACTTTGTTGGCCCCATGGTGGGACACTGTGTTTCTGTCCTTCTAGCTCCTGTTCTGTCCTTCTGCATGGCTCTAGTTTTAGGCCTCGGTGTCCACAACCCCCAGTCTCACTGCCTGCGAACCTGCTGTATGTAATTGAGCACAGTTGACCGGATCCTGCACACAGCCATTCTGATATAATCGGAGTGGAATTCAAGAGCAAGGCTGACAGGGGATACGTAAACCATGTTCAAGAGCAGTCCTTAAAGTACCCTATTACAGAAACGTAAATATAACAGAAAGTGACCTGGTTTGTCATGAACTTTCAATGATTTCTGGCTGGATCTCCTCATTTGATCTGTCAGAACATGGTAATGTTAACTTACCCCTGAAAGAGGTTAGGAAGCAGTGGATTGGAAATGCCTTTTGACCAAATGGGACATGATGTTGATACGGGTTGCATAACATGTTGTGATGAGAAAGCCCCTAGGAAAACATATGGAGACAAAGAGAAGCTAGCCCCCGGCATCAGGATGAGGCTTTCCTCTTAGAAACCAGGAGATGGTATGTGGCAGGGTCCAGACCTTGCCTCTATGAGAGGGTCTAGGAGGAAGGACGGGTTAGCTTCCTGACCTTTCATGGGTTGTGGAAGAATAAGCAAAAAGGTCTAGTTTGACTAACAAATGATGATCATCCCCAAACAATGGCAGTTCTCATCACATAATTAATCATTTCCTTTGAGGGTTTGTAAATCAGCAGAGATTTATAAACGTTTCAATGCTCCCTCCTCATCTCCAGTTTCACTGCCTGGAACAGAGTAGGTCTCAAAAGCTGTTTGACGCAAGAGATGCTAACACACACACACACACACACACACACACACACACACACACACGCCCACACACTGTTGCTTTCACAGGACTCTTTTGTGAAGCTTTTCATGTGCAGTTTCTACATCTTCCTGTCTTTGCTTAGACAAACGTTCTGGATTAACCCAAAGCTTGGTATTTTGCATCCACTGTATTCCTCTTCAACCAAAAGGACCGTTCTTCTTCTGAAATTTCACATTAGATTAAAAATGTTCAAATGACACCTCAAAGAAATAATATAAGTAAGCACAATTTTCTCTCCTTATTGAAGTTTCCCTGGCTCTTCTCTTTGTTCATCCCACAAGCCCGTGATAACCATAATCTCCAATAGTAACGAATTTGTATATAATTTTTATGACAGGTTATTGTCAATGTTCATTTTTTCAAAGGGCTGCAGTGATGATGAAGATTAATAGATTCCCAGTGTTCTGTGTCTGGGCATAAACTCTCTTTACTTTAAGTTCTCCATGGGCAGATCAGCCTGTGGTCTTTGTTCATGCGGCGTCCTTCTATTTTTCCTCGGTGGCTGGTCACTGTCAGCCTCTCTGCAGTGTTCTCCTTTCTCTGTACATGGTAGCATGTAAAGGATATTGGGTGCGCCCATGTTTACCGCAGCAGCACAGTTCACAACAGCCAAACTCAGGAAGCATCATAGGTGTCCATCAACAGAGAAATGAATTACAAAATTGGGGATATACACCACTATGGAATTTCACTCATTCATAAAGAACAAAATTATGTCATTTGGAGGAAAATAGATGAAAGCGGAAAATATTATACTGAGTAAGAGGAGCCAAACACAAGAAGTGAAGAACCACATGTTTTCTCTTAAAAGTGGAAGCTAGGGAGAAATTAGGACAAAGAGGGACTCCAGATAAAGCAGGAGAAACCCCAGTGGGATTATAGAGGGGGGCTGAGGGAGGGAGATGGGAGGATGACTCGATAAAATACACACTTAAATAGTAAGCGTACAATACCTGTATAATATATAAATGTACACATGTGAAATTATCAGAGTCCATCTCAATATCATGGACAGGGAAGGAAAGGGAGTTGAGGAGAGCTGGGAGGAAGGCTACCTAGCAAGTACTGTGTGTAGGTATATCCCTATCACTCTGAACCTCATTATACTGTGTGATTACAATGCACCACTAGAAGTATATTAAAAATTTTTAAAGAAGAATATTGGTATTTTATCTTCACTTTTATAGCCATTTTTCTGTCTAAACTTTATTCCTTGTTCTACTTTACCCATATTCTTAATAGTAGTATTAAAAAATGCATGATATCACATTTGTGGAGCGATTACTTTATCTCTGCTACTGGGGCAGGAATTCCAATGAGTAAAATATAGAAGAGAGAAGAAATAAGCCAGCCATGAAATCCCACCCAGACTCTCACCCACTTGCCTGAAGACTGATTCTCAGCACCGCTGTCTTCCTTCCTCTATCTTCATCCCAAACTTTATCCCCAGTTGCTTCTACTGGGGGAAATGCACTATCTCAATTCCTTCCTTCGCTCCCATAGCTCACACCACCTTGTTGATCTCAGGCTTAGGGGAAATGAAAAGTAGCTTATCATTCTGAAAGGGGCTTCTGTCCCTGCTGTGTGCTATAATTGGACACAGTGCTCTTATTTCCTGCCCTTATTATCTGGTCCCTAATAGACATCTAGGCTGGCCGTTTTCCTTCCATCCCTTAAAACTTGGAGTTTTACTCTTGTATCTATTGACACACACAGCAGAGGGCTTCTTGGATGCCCTTGAATGACTTTATTATAGTTCTTGTTTCCAAAGTTCCATTTCTTAGTGATCCTTGAGCTCAGGACCATCCTTTGGTAGCCTTGGGGAATGAGACTATCAAAGAACCACCTCAGGTATTCATGGTATTCCTCTTATTTCAAATATTCACTCAGACCCATGAAAGAAGGGATTGTTAAGCCAAAATGAGTGTCTTCTATCATGAATGCCTACTTCTTCCAACAAAATGTATACTTATAAGGCTCCTCTCCTTGTTATGGTCCCTCTATTAAGGGATGTATTAGAATTTACCCTGACGTCTGCTAAACTCATATGTTTTCTATAGAGCAAGAGCCTCATTGCTAAGAAGATTTAATGTGCAACAAGTCTCCTAGAAGCCCCAGTCCACCTCCACATCCAGTGGCCAGATCACAGGCCTGATGTGCCTGCCCCAGCCCCAGAATAAAGTCCTAAATTGCATGCCTTCCTATGTTCTTAAGTGAAAGATGGGATTATGTTTCCTTCCAGGGAACATGGTTGTATTTTGTGTTCAGACAAAGCAGTTCTCTCTTGGTTTCCCAATGCTTCTTACTTCTCTCATAGGTCCCCATCAGATCAGATAACATTCTCTTTTTTTATTGGTGCATTGTAATCATACATCTTGATGAAGTTCAGGGTGGTGGAGGCACACAGGCAGACAGCACTCACTGAGCCCTCCCCTAGTTCCCACCGAATTCCCTCCTCCTCCCTGTGCTCAGCATGGTGGCAGACATTGATAAGTCTATGTATGGGCATCACGTCCATGGAGGTTTTGCCCTCTTCCTCCTCCAGTCTCCCTCAGTTAGGTAACCTCCTTCCCTCCTCTCGTCCTGTGAAGTCTCTCCTGTGTCCCATTTTCTCCCTAGCTTCTGTATATTAGGGGGAGCATGCTAAGAGGGGCATAGCTTGCTGTCCTGACAAAGTGTTAGATGGAAAAGAGAGAATCACTTTTTATACCACAGCAGCTCCATGCTAGGGGCAGGCTTCATCTTAGCTCCTTAAGAGTATATTCTACAGAGAAGGACAAGTCATATGGTACCCATTACACAGGGCCATGTATTCTGGAGCAGAAACATGCCGCAGAGGACAAGGAGAACTGAGAAAGGGCATCGAGCTCCACCTGGAGGAGGGAGGACAGGACAGGTGCAGGGCGGGGGCTTCAAAGGAGGGGGAGAAGCTGGATGTGGTGGAGCACGCTTGCAATCCCTGTATTTAGAAGGGTGAGAAAGGAGGATCTCAGGTCGGAGCCTCAGGAGACTAGTGAAGCCCTCAACAACGTTGCAAGACCCTGTGTCTAAATAAAAATAAATAAATAAATAAATAAATAAATAAATAAATAAATAAATAAAAGGTTGGGTGTGTGGCTAAGAGGTTGAATGTCCCTGGGTTTAATCTTCAATACCACCACCACCCCCAAGGGAAAAAGAAAAGAGATGAAAGAGAAAACATGGTTCTGAAGAAGAATAGATAGAATTTTAAAGAGGTCTTGAAGAAGTTTCAAAGAATGATCTAACTTTTTCCAGAAGAAAAAGGAATAAAGGAGAGAGAGAGAGAGAGAGAGAGAGAGAGAGAGAGAGAGAGAAGAGAAGAGAAGAGAAGAGAAGAGGAGAGGAGAGGAGAGGAGAGGAGAGGAGAGGAGAGGAGAGGGGAGGGGAGGGGAGGGGAGGGGAGGGGAGGGGAGGGGAGGGGAGGGGAGGGAGGGGAGGGAGAGGGGAGAGGGGAGAGGGGAGAGGGGAGAGAGAGAGGAGAGAGGGGAAAGAGGAGAGAGGAGAGAGAGAGGAGAGAGGGGAAAGAGGAGAGAGGAGAGAGAGAGGGGAGAGAGGAGAGAGGAGAGAGGAGAGAGGAGAGAGAGGGGGGAGAGAAGGGAGAGAGGAGAAAGGAGAGGGGAGAGAGGAGAAAGAGAGGGGAGAGAGGGGAGAGAGGAGAGGGGAGAGGGGAGAGAGGAGAGAGAGAGGGGAGAGGGGAGAGGGGAGAGGGGAGAGAGGAGAGAGAGAGGGGAGAGAGGGGAGAGAAGAGAGAGGAGAGGGGAGAGAGGATAGAGAGAGGGGAGAGAGGGGAGAGAAGAGAGAGGAGAGGGGAGAGAGGAGAGAGAGGGGAGAGAGGGGAGAGAGGAGAGAGAGAGGGGAGAGAGGAGAGAGGAGAGGGGAGAGGGGAGAGAGGAGAGAGAGAGGGGAGAGAGGGGAGAGAAGAGAGAGGAGAGGGGAGAGAGGATAGAGAGAGGGGAGAGAGGGGAGAGAAGAGAGAGGAGAGGGGAGAGAGGAGAGAGAGGGGAGAGAGGGGAGAGAGGAGAGAGAGAGGGGAGAGAGGAGAGAGGAGAGGGGAGAGAGGAGAGAGGAGAGAGAGGGGAGAGAGGGGAGAGAGGAGAGAGAGAGGGGAGAGAGGAGAGAGGAGAGGGGAGAGAGGAGAGAGGAGAGAGAGGGGAGAGAGGGGAGAGAGGAGAGAGAGAGGGGAGAGAGGGGAGAGAGGAGAGAGGAGAGGGGAGAGAGGAGAGTGGAGAGGGGAGAGAGGAGAGAGAGAGAGGAGAGAGGGGAGAGAGAGGGGAGAGAGAGAGAAGTGTAATGGCAAAGGTGATGAGTATAGAGGTGTGGGTGAGCTGGGAGGGTTGGGCCCTGAAGGAATTAGGGCACCAGTGTGGGGAAAGGATTGCCACATGGCAAGGTTTCATGTTATATCCCCTGGACAGCCATCAGAGGGTTTTGGAGTTCTTTTGTGTGTTGGGGGGGGTACTGGGTGATAAACCCAGGGGCACTCTACCTCTGAGGTACATCCCAGCCCCCTTTATTTATTTACCTATTTCATTTTTATCTATTTTATTTGTACATTTATGTATGTGTTTATTTATTTTAATTCTGAAACAAGGTCTTTCCTTAGCGTTAAGACTCCCAAGTTACTGAGGCTGGCCTCTAACCTGCAATCCTCCTGTCTTAGCTTCCCAAGTCCTGGGATTACAGGCATTACCTCAATGCTCTGACAACATAGGGTTTTAAGGAGGCCCTTGAGTAAATTGGATTTGTTATTTGAGCATTTCCAATACATTACCCTGGAAGAGATGGACTCCACAGTGAGGGTGACCAGGCAGTGACATGCCATGGCTCGTGGTGGAGTAGAGCAGGGCCAGAACAGGGAGTGAGGGCCCTAAGGTTTCTAAAATGAGGAATGTATGTTCAGAAATTCAAAGTTTCATACAAAGATATGGGATTTGTTGGCTCATGGATTTACCAGTCTAAGTCCTTGGAGTGTGGACCTGCACCACCTCACGAGGGCTCTTTCTCTAGCACTGAACTTGCACTTATCTTCCCACTGTGGCCCTTTCCTTCCTGTGGCAGATAACTTCATCTTAAAAAGTCACCACCTCTGTCATCACAGATCTGTCCCGTGCTCCAACTTGGTGCCATGAACTTTATTAAGTGCTGATGGCACAGGATTTACAAAGCCGTCCAAAATATCTGCCTTCAGATGTCACGTGGGTTTAGGTAGATCAGGGCAAGTATTTTAAATGGTGACATGCACATGGCTTTCGCATGACACAATTGTTGGGCTTTAAATTATTCTTTTTGTTTTGGTGCTGGGGATTGAACCTAGGGGCATTTTATGCTGGAGCTACTTCCACAGCCTTTTTATTATTTTTATTTTGAAAAAGAGTCTCCTCTAGTTGTTGAAGACCTTGCTAAGTTAGTTGCTGAGGATGGCTACAAACCTGTGATCATCCTGTCTCAGCCTCCCAAGCACTGGGATTACAGGTGTGCGCCACCACACCTAGCTGACATCCTTTATCTTCATGCATTTCCAGTTTCTCTGGCCACATTTCCCCACAGCTGTCATTGCTCTGGGAGTTTCGGCTGGCACAGGACAGTGAACAGCTGAGCCTGCAGCCTTTATTGTCACAATCCCTCGACCAGCAGAACAGGCAGAAACTGTACCTGACAGCACTCCTTCCAAAGGACTCAGCATCAGTGCCACCACAGCATCCTCCCGGACCAGGGGACCAACATCCCTGCTGCAGCAGTGCCAGTAAATCTAAGGAGGCCACGGACTCTCTTGACTTCTCTCCTGAAGCCTGGACCACAAGACTTGACTCTCCTGGTATTGGAGAGTAGGAGGTTTCCATAATAAGAAAAACCAATGAGAGAGAGAGAGAGAGAGAGAGAGAGAGAGAGAGAGAGAGAGAGAGAGAGAGAGAAAGAGAGAGAGAGAGAGTTAGTTTCAGGGCCTGCCAGATTTATTACATAAGTATATACAAATGATATAAACATTTTTGCAAATCTTCAGATTTTTAAAATTGTGTCCCTTGCTCATGGAGAATGCTTGGTACTTATTTATTTATCGATTTGTTTATTTATTCATTTATTTTTCTGCTAGAGATTGAACCCAAATGCTCTAGTCCTAAGCTTGATTGACAAATGCTTTAGCCCTAAGCTACACCTGCCCCTACTGTCGAGTACTTAATTTAGAGATATAGTTTAATTCAAATGACAGTGTCTTCATAACCCCGTCTGGAAGTTGCTTTACAAAGTACTTTACTTCCAAATCCTTCATTGTATAGATGAGTAAACAGAGGCAGAGAAGAACCAGTTCTGTTGACATCAGAGAATGTCCGAGCTTGGGGGGGGGCGGGGGAGTTAGCTTCTAGTTCCGTGTTCTTTTATTAATGCAATGAGGTGTCTGAGCAGTTGGGATTGAGCAGGATTGACCTTGGGAACCTACTCCGAGTCATGTGTGCACCAAGCTGGGGCAGGGGCTTTTACTCTGTCAGTAGGAAGGGACTTGTTCTACCCCCAGCAGGAGAACTGTGACACTCTCCTACTGGAATCCCACCTGTGTGTGCCCCCAGATAGTGTGGACACCTCAGAACCCACCTGCCTGGGGATGCACACCCACAAAAAAGCCCTTTTTCTCCTTATCTCATTAAGAGAGATGCACAGTGGAGAGGGTATGCCAGAACACACAGCCCCACTGTGGGCCCAAAAGTGTCTTTAGAGGACAGTTAAGACAATCAAGAGAACCCCACTTTCTCTCCTGCTAATCCTAGCCTAGGCCATTTTGGCCCGAAGTTTTGTATTCCTTGGCTACCTTGTGTGGTTTTGTAGACTGTGTCCCCAATTCTGACATCTGACAGGGGGAGAACTGGCTGGGACCTACCTGGCAAGACACACACTTAACCTCTGATCTTTAATTTTCTAATTGCAGACTGGAATTAGATCGGCTTCTAACTACTTAATGGGTCTCTGGAGGAAAAATAGGATGAAATCGCCAAGTGCTTTACTTGTAGGCGAGGTCCTTGAAATGAAAGCATTTTATAATTTGGAGCATTTGGGTTTTGCTCCTTCATACAAGGAGCTTGCTTGGCAGGAAAAAAAAAAAAAAAAAGTACCACCTCATTCTCTTGCTAATTCTGGGCTTATCTCACATTCAGTGTTCCATAAAGGTTGACTTGAAAGCTTTCATTTAAAACCCAATTCATATGAATTAGTGTACTACTCAAAATGTCAGGCTGCTAATAGGACATACATAGCAACTGGAAATTGAAATAAGTGCATTTTAATAGAGCTCAGAATTAGGATTTCCTCTATCTGTTTGACGTAGTATCACAATTATAATTGAGGGTAATTTTTTTTTTTTTTCTGTTGGCCTTTAATGATCCTCTCTCCAGCATGATCAATCATACGGAATTCGCTTATACAATTTTTCAGGCATAAAATGGCCAAAAAAAAGAGAGAAAGGAATCCAAAGCTCATTAATTATGACACTGATTTCAAAGATCATATTGCCTAATATGAATCAAGAGAAGAGTGGGGCAGATCTAAGATTATTCTATTGATATTTCTCCTAATGAGGATGTAGGAAGGTCCCACCTAATTATGGCATTACACAACCGTTTTAGTTATTTTCATTGTGTTTTGATTTTATCTGAGAGAAGTTTTATTACCTCTTTTTTAAATCCCTAAAGCGTGGTCTGATTAATTACTGACCTGTTAATTTTGAGGTTTTGACAACCATGAGTCCTTCCAAAGGGAATATGACAACAACAAAAGAATATTTGACTCAGCTTAATATCATTTTTCAAAATTTGTAGAACTATTAAAGTAATTCTTATTTTCCACTTTTATTGCTTTTATTTGAACACCTGGTTCTGACTTGAGAGTTCAAACATAAAATAATATGAAAGTCAGAAATGCTATAGGAATTAAAAACAGGAAGCATTTTATTTTGAGCTGTAGGAAAGTTAGATTATTTACTTTGCGATTAAAATATTCAGTTTCCAATATAAAGTGGATTTATTATTATTATTATTACTGAAGATTTCCTAGATTTAAGCCTCTAGTTAGCAATAAAAATAAACATGGAACGTCTTCCTTCCCTGGGTCTCTAAATTCTCTCCAGTTGTTACTATTTCTCTTTCCAACCAGAAGAGGGCAGTAGAGTTCCATGATTTACAAGCAATCTTCTGCCCAAGAAAGTTAAATTTTTCTATAAATCTTGGTGATTGGAATTAAGTTTTCTTTTAATGGTATTAAAGGGCATTTAGAATAACCTGAAGATTTTCTCTCCTTTTATGAAAAACCTTGCAGTCTTTGCGAGATGGATGTTTTGCACAATAGGAGGAGAGGAGGATGGAGGTGTGTTTATTCATGTCTTTCAATCCTGCATCCATTTTTCCCATCCCTATGGCCTCCTCCAATATTTGTCTCACACAGGGTGAGGGGGCAAATCTGATGTAGTTAATCATCCCACTTTATGATTTTGTGACATGGTATAAGAGAAAAGAAATATATGATGCACGCCCAAGAGCACTGGTCTGTACTTCAGCCTCAAGTCAGAGAATGTGAGAGAGAAGGAATAATAATAATAATAAGAAGAAGAATAAGAAGAAGAAGAAGAAGAGGAAGAAGAGGAAGGAGGAGGAGGAGGAGAGGAGGAGGAGGAGAAAATGAGGAGGAGGAGGGAGAGGGGAGGAGGAGGAAAAAGAGAGGCTTCACAGCAGTTAAAAAGCAGTGTCTGCCAGAGGGACTTAAAACCCAACACCCTTCTGATAACACTTTATTGTTATGAGATAAAAAATCATGTATATTTAACTAGAAATTTAATATTAGAACAATGTGACTTTTCTCTGAAATCTAAGCACAGAGTTGAGTGCAAAGCATGACAACAAATATTTCTGCCACCTTTTTTCTTCCTTATTAGCATTGAATCCAGAGGATAGAAAGCTCTTAATTTTGCTGAAGATAGAAAATTAGATATATTTATATAGAGGTTTGGGTCTTTTCTTTGCTTTTCTTTTTTTTTTTTTTTTTTCTTTTTTCTTTTCAGTCCTCCTGGGGATTGAACCCAGGAAGGGAAATTCTCCCTGCAAGTTATATTCCCAGCCCTCATTTTTTTTATTATTTATTGTAAAACAGGGTCTCACTAAGTTGTGAAAGGCTCCACTAAGTAGCTGAGGCTGGCCTTGAACCTTTATCCTCCTTCCCAGCCTCTTACATACTAGAATTACAAGTGTGCACCACCATGCCCTGAAAGGCCTGAATATTTAAGCATATATTATTTAAAAGGAAGGTGGTGGGAGTTGAGGAGAAATTATTTTTAAAGGACCAAACTTAATTCAAGTCTACAAAAAAGTTAATTTAGGGAGCTAACTTCAATAAAAATATAGCCATGAGATTTTATTACAATGCAGACTAACTTATCTTTGTATTTTATATGTTTTCTTCGTATCAAGAGTATCTTTCCTGTTTTTAGATACTTATTCAGGGATGTGTGGTAGAGAAATAATATATGGCCGAGCATGGTGGTGTGTACTTGTAATCCCAGTACTTGGGAGGCTGAGACAGGAGGCTCACAAGTTTAAGGATAGCCTCAGCAAGTAGTGAGATTGTCATCAACCTAGCAAAACTGTTTGAAAATAAAAATAAAATAGGGCTGGGGGTGTAGCCCAGAGGTAGAATGCTCCTGGGTTCAATCTCCAGTATCAAAAAGAAAAAAAGATAACATGCGTATAATATATGTACATATGTTATTACTACATACACGTAGTAATAATATGTTTTCTTTTTTCTATATGAATAAATATATACATTTATATATGATATATAAATATGTGTTATGTGAGATACATATAATATGTATGTATATGTGCATATGGGATGCACACATGTGTATATATCTATCGCGTTGCTCTTTCAGTTTCTACTGCTACCTTCCTTCAAAATGGCTTTCACAGTAGCTGTGAAATTCACTAGCCCTTCACAGGCTTCTCTTGAGGACTGTGGATTAACAAGGAATCCAGGTGATTTTCTGCCTGACCTCTGGACTCACCCCTTGCCCACCCTTCCTGGGGACACGGCCTTCTGTGAGAGACATGCTCCTGAAAGTGACCTTGTTCAGCAAATGCCGATTGGCTGATAAGGATGCCTTTCTCAGCAGAGCCTCTGTGGGATGCCAAGTTGTGCTGCTGCAGAGATGGGTACCAGGATCAAGGGCGGGGGCAAGAGAGAGGAGAGATGCCACTTGCCAAGTCCCTGAAGCTACTTATAAACAAACTTAAGCACTATTTCTGAAGCCCTTTCTGGTGGAGGGGGAGGCTGGACCTGCTGAGTCCTGGACTCCATTTATGTTCCTGGAAACCTTGGGAGAGCTGCTTTTAAGAGACCATTTGGTCTGGAAGATGATTTCCATCAGCTACTTTTAAAAGATACATGCTATTTCAGCACAAAGCCCAAGCCCCCTTAGCGCTGCACTAGGGATTAAGAAAAGGCATGTATTTTAATGCCTTATGAATAGGAGTAGCTGATAAAAGAGGCTCTTGTTACCCCTGCTACATTTAAATGTGAAAAGCAGCTGCTTCTGGTGGGTGGGGGGCAGAGGAGTGGAGAAGAGATACATTATTTTCATAGGGATTTAATCATCAGACTACACTGAAACCAAAGAATACCATTGGCCATTCTCTTATCAGCAGCTCTCTAATCGCACTGAGATCTGTAAGATTGTGTGAAGAGAAGGAGAGGGTCCGGGAGCAGAGAAAGGGACTGAGCGGAGCAATGAGGCTGGCCATTTGTATCTGCCTGTGGGTTTTGAACCTCAGATCAAAACGCAAGCGCGGTATTTCCTCCTTCCCTTCTAAACGTTAACCCTGTACATTTTTCGAATGCCATCCAATTAAAGAGCTTGATGTAACTATGCTGTCTTCAGACAATGTGCTGAGCAAAGTCCCTGGGAGGAAGATGACCAGGGAGAACTCATTAGAGAATATGAACCATGTATATGTGTATATGGCGGGCCGGGGCATTAAATGCACTTCCTTCCCATAGTTTGGGAGACAATATATTTTAGGTAGTAGCCAAGAGATATGAATCTGACAGAGAAAGGCTCTTTCTGTAAGCTTTAAATTGCCACTAGAAGCTGATGAAACACATATGATCTAAGATTATGAATCCAAGAGATTTTTATAATCAAAGGCAATGAACATTTGGAGAGAGATGCCTGAATGACATTTTTTTAATCTATGGCTGTATGAATGAAGGAATCAGTGGATAAGTGAACCTGGGCACCACTAGTTTTTATTTCCTCCTCCAGAATTATCATTGTATAACCTGGTTTTGTTCATTCTGAGGTCAGACTTATTGAAATTGATCGCTAATAAATATTCTCTATATGTTGGAATCCTGATATGCCCCTGAGGTTTCAAAAATCCCTCTTGAGAAACCTAAGGTTTTTGCTTCTGGATATTGGGTAGAAATCTTCCTGGTAAAAACTACTTGCATTCCCCATACTGACTATTCCTTCTTTTTTTATTTTTTATTTTTTGCTATTTTATCAGTCTCTAGAAGTTAAAAGATTAAAATCAAGCCTGGTGGTGATAAATCAGTAGTACTTGCCTAGTTTATAATTAAGGGTAATTCACATGTAGAGGAAGGTTTGACAGCTCTAGCCCACATGCTCAGAAATTTGCATCAAAAGGAACCCAATGAATCATTTGAAGCCCAAGTACAGCTCTAGCCATCTTTGCAAAGGACTTGCAGGTGGATGGACTATAAGATGGTTTCTCTGTGGACTGAGAGACAGCTCATGAAAGAACAAATCTCCCGCTGATAATCCATGCATCAGAAAGCCAGAAATGGGAAGCAAGATGCTCCCAGCTCCCTAGTATAATCAGGCCTGCTTCTCAGAGCAGCACTACAAGCCTCTGCCTCTCTCACTGCTGAGCCTGTATTTTTTTAAATTTTTATTTATTTATTTATTTTATTTTATTTATTTATTTTTTTTTTTGAGGTACTGGGGATGGAACCCAGGGGCATTTTACCTTCAGGCTACACCCCCAGCTTTATTTTTATATATATATATATTTTTAAATTTTGAAATAGGGTCTCACTGAGCTGCAAAGGGCCTCACTAAGTAACAGAGGCTGCCTGTGAACCCTGATCCTCCTGTCTCAGCCTCCCAAATGCTGAAATTACAAGTGTGCGCCACCACGCCCTGCTTTTAATAAGGCAAGAACCATCTCTGGTTTGCGGATCTTGAGTGGCCAAGAATCTGGCAGCCCAGCAGAGCTCCCTGGGTCGCTGGAGAAAGCCACTTTAGCATATGAAGCAGTGCAAATGAATGCGCCCTGCCTGCTCTTACACTGGGTGCAGGTCTCGTAATGGGCTCAAGCTACTACTATTTGGTTCAATCAATATTTTGATTTCTTGACCCAACTTCCTTGTGCGTAAAAAATAAAATAAAATAAATAAAAGGCAGTGATCCAGCCCCACCAGGCATCAAGAGGAAGTCAGCAAGCAGGCAGGCAGAGAGGCCAGGCTGGAGCCTGCACCAGAGGGCTGGTGTGAGTCAGAAGAAGCTGCTGGAAAGCCAATTGTGAGCTCTAAGAAAGTTGCTGGCTGGCACAGGCTGCTGGGTCCCTGTCCTTTCTCCCTTCTGTGCCGCAGTGGCCGCTGCTGAGCCTCCAGCCCAATATCACCACTTGCCTTGCTTGCAGAGATTCTTGTGTGCCGCCTTCCCTGTTCTCCTCTCTTCTTCCTCATCCTTTTTCTTCTTCTTTTTAAATTTGGCCACGGCACATTAGGTTTGATGAAGGGAAAGTGATTTAACATCTTTTAACAGAGGGAGGTTGATTTTCATTGGAGACCAAATGGCTCGTTTTTACCTTTTTAGCTCCTGGAAGACTAAAAAGTGAGAGGTCAGCCCTGCGTCACCATGGCAACCCCAGCAGCTCGGGCCAGAGCAGATGAAGGCAGGCAATAGCAGCAGAGAAGTTTCTCCCCCTTTCTTGGCATTTTCTTCCCCATTCAGGGCTATGCCTGGATGTGTGAAAACAATTATGTGTTTTTTTTTTAATGCATTTTAAAATATGGCTGCTAATTTGTCTGGCTCAGGCTTCTGACCCAGGACTCATTCGTGTGGGTTTTGATTGTGTTCGAGACCACCCTTGCCCCCACCAGTGCCCCCAGGATTCTGAATCACCCATGGGTGCCCCACCTTGGCAAAACCTACAAGGATCCACCTACCTGCATGCTCAAAACTCCAAATCCTAAAGAAGAGAGACAATGGAAATCTAGAGCCAAAGGCCCAACCTCAGCCCATGGCACTGTAGAGAAACTTATCTGAATAGAATAGAAAGTCTTGGTGCCATTTCAGTTCAGTTCGGAGACCTTAAAGAATAAAGGCAGAAAGGAGAAATCAAAATGATAAAAGTGCTAGAAATACCAGGTTTGACCTTGCATAGGAGACTGGGCCAGGGCAGAAAGGAATTTCTATCACCTGTGCTCAAATGCCTGCTACCTTCAGCCCGATGTGCCTATTGGTGAATGCTGGGATAACCAGCAGTTCTTCATGGCCGAGGGTGCGAGGCAGTGTTGGCTGTGCATGGGCTGTGCATGATCTGCCTGCCTCTGCCTCTCACAGAGCTCCTGTGAGGCAGGTGATGTAATCCTTGTTTTCCGGAATGGGGAGGTGAAACTCTGGAAGGCTAAATATGGTGCCCGGGGTCATGGATTCTGATGTGGGCTCTGTCTACACGCCAATCAGGTTTCTCTCCACGCTCATTCATTCCTATCATCCAGATGCCTGCATAATAACTCCGCATCCATCGGAAGTCAGGAGTCTGTGCTTCTGCTCATTACTTTATTCATTTAGTTGCAACGAAACCATCAACTCCCTGCTATGTGTTCAGTGCAGTTCCAGGTGCTTGAGAGACTGATAGGGAGACGCTGACGCTGCTCTCTCAGAACAGAGCTGGATGGCTAAAATCTCTGTGGTGTGGACCTGGGCAAGACGGAGGAGGTTCTACTTCCTCCTCAGCGGGTCCTCGTGAGCATAGAGGAGAGGAAGTGTCCAGGTGCCTAAAAGGTTGCCAGGTTCCCGCCAATAGATGCTCAATAAATAGCTGCTCTCTTGTCCTCTTCATCTTCCTTAACCTCCACCTCATCACCACCCTGGGGGCTTCCTCTGTGCCTGGTGTCAGGTAAGCCACAACCTGACCTGTGGCAGCTGCATTCTCAGATGCATGCGCCTGGCTCCCTCGCTGTCTCGCTGGCTCTGTTAAAGCTTGAGCATTCTGCGTAGGACCAGGGAAATACTGCAAAATATCAGAGCCTGGAACAAAGAGAAGAGGTTGCTTTGTGATGTGTAGCTGGTCAGAGGCCATCTGGGAGAAGCTGGCTGGATCCTCATTGCCTCGTCGGTCTCCCCTTCCTTGGCCAATCTGTCTCTTCCTCACACAGGTCTGAGGACCTTGCGCAGCTCAGAGCCTGTTTCTGCTTCCCATCATGGGACAAAGTTTGTAGCCAGTCCTAAAATAATTAGTTTTTTTTTCTTTTTTTTTTTTTTATACTGGGTGTTAAAACCAGAGGCATTTTACCTCTGAGCTACACCTCCAGCCCTAGTACTTTTTTTTATTCTTCATTTTGAAACAGGATCTCACTAAGTTGCAGAGGTCCTCACTAAGCAGCTGAGGCTGGCTGTGAACCTGCGATCCTCCAGTCTCAGCGTCCCTAGTACTGGGATTATCAGTGTGTGCCACCATGCCTGTCTCATAAATGGACTTTCTATGTCTAAATCAGGGCTGGCCCTGAATGACCTGACAGGATGGCCTCTGTTGAGTGGCAGCTGCTCAGATTTCAGAAAGAAAGGGCAGAGAGAAGGAGCACTAGAGAACTCTGTCCTGAGCATACAGTATGAATTACAGTAACAAAAGAATGGTTCAGAGACCATTCTGCCAAGGGTGACCGGCACCTATAAAAGACGTATGAGTTGCGCTGGCAATGATTGGTTAGCCAAATGCCACTTGTAAGGTCCAGGGCCAGTCCTCAGTCACAAGTCTACCCTGAGACTCCGTCTCCACTTCTCTCCCTCTACTCCTTTCTCTGCTTATTTTTGACCTACATTCCCTTCTCCTTCCCTCCTTGTATATGGATACCTGTGCCCAAATGCTGTGCATTCCAGAAGAATCAGCCTTTTGGCAGCTAACCTGAATGATAAAACTGAAATAAAAGACCATAAGGCACAAGAAAAAAAAAAAAATGATAGCTTACTCTCAAGTCTTTTCTTAATAATTTATTTTACTTTATTTTATTTTTGGAACTGGGGCCAGGACCCAGGGGCATTCTACCTCTAAGCTCCACCCACAGCCTTATTTATTTATTTATTTATTTATTTATTATTTTACTTTTGTAAACAGGATCTTGCTATGTTGTTGAGGCTGGCTTCTAACCTGGGATCCTCCTATCTCAGCCTCCCAAGTACTGGGATTCCAGTCGTGCACCATTGCATCCAGCTCTTAATGCTTAAATGATGCTTTCCTGGAATTCTCACAGTGTCCAGGCTTTGTATCTTTATGGTGCTGAGCTTTTGTGTTATTATTTCTCTCTTTCTCTTTCTCCTCTCTTCCTCTTTCTCTCAGATGTGAATGCTGGGGAAGGGCAGACACCTTGTCTCTCTTGCATTCCATAATATCACCATAGGATTTCCACAGACACAGATAGGAGGTAAGGTACACTTAGCTGTAGAGGCAACGTGAGCCACTTCTGGAAATCCTCAGCCCTAGCAAGGCTGAAACGCTCTGTGTCCCAGGCAGGTGAAATAACACCAAGAGGACTCCTGGGATGGTGACCAGGGAGGGCATTCGAGGATCCCATCCTGAAGTAGGTATGTGCTGGGTCCAGGAAACCCTAGAAATGGGAAGATGAGGTCAATGTTTTTGAAACTGGATGAAGACATCGAGCTGATGAATGTTTTAACACTGAAGCAGCATGTAGTAAGGAACTATATGAGCCCTTAGTATATATGTGACTATTATATGCCATGTGGTCAGAGGTTTAGAAAACAGTGGTTATTATTAGAAATCTCTAAAACAGCGATAGAAAGTTGGCCGGGTTTCAAAGAATTAATCTTTTGAGAAGTTGTTCCTTCCTTTCCTTCTTTTGTTCCCTTCTTCCTCTTCCTTCTTTCTTATTTTAGTTTCCCATTTAAGTTACGAGATAGTCAACCGTGCATGGTGGCACATGCTTGTCATCCCTATACTTAGGAGGCTTAAACAGGAGGATTGCAAGGTTTTAGACCAGCCTTAGCAATATAGCAAGAGCCTCAGCAACCTAGTAAAATTCTGTTGCAAAACAAAAAGTTTACAAAGGGGTACTTTGTGGGCAGTGGTTTGGAATCACTCTTCCCTTTAGAGGTTGGCCTTTCTATTTTTTTCTTAGAGCTCTCAAGATCCTGGAAGCCATGGTTTGGCTGCCTTGGGGCCAGGAATCATCACTGAAAGAAATAATAACTGTCTTAAAATTGTCTACCAAGAATGGCAAAGGAACTCCAAAGCTAGCCCTCTTTCTCGTTTCCCCCTAGTTTCCAAGTAATACCGAGGAACCAGCCCATCTTCTCCATCTGCTTCAAGTCCATCTATGTATGTTCAGGCCCTCCCACCCCCTCTCCTTCCAACACCCAGACTGATTTAAGAGTTGTTCTTCTGTGCATCTTCTATCACTACCTGGCCCCCTCTGTCTTAGCCTCTTAGCCTTGAGCTTTGGAAATCTAGAAAGAAGTCCAAGTTATCTTTATTTCCCCAGAGCCTAACTGCCATGCATATACTAGGTGCTCCATATGTATTTGTTGAATAAATAAATTGAAGTCATTGGATGTAATCTCTTTTTCTCTCCTATGCTCAATATTTCTCTTGATTCCTTAAATTGAAACATATTTTAACTACCCTGTTTTTGCCTAACTGATACTAGAGTTCTTTCTTGCATCCAAAGGGGAAGAAAGTTTCTTCAGCATAGTTTCCAGTATTGTTTAGTTTCTTACCTTTAAAACCTTGTATTTTTCTCAACCAATCACTGTTGAGCTTTCCCTACATGTGAGAAATATAAAAAAGTTTGAGATAATGGAAGATAAGATGATCAAAGAGTTCTAGCCTTGAAACATAGCAAATTCTATAAAGGACCAGGAAGTCCAAGCATGGTGGTACTGTGAATGAGATGCAGGCAGGCTTCCACAGGATCACCAAGCCTTGCAATCACCATTTCTACAGAGCTTAAACTTTGCCAAACATGATATCAACCACGATACAAAAAGCATGGCATTGTCTCTGCTTCCCGTGTTTATAAGAGGGTGGAGATTAGCATAAACAGGCACCTATGCAAATGGTTACTTGAAGACTTTTTAAAATATTTTAGTTCTAAAAATATGTACCCTTTGTTATATAACACCAAAGAAGGAATGAGGGAAGATGCTGAAATTTGACTTTTTAAAGAAAAAGATGGATTTGCCAGGGAGACCAGATGGGTGGCATCATGAACGCTGGTGAGTCTTACTACGAGGTTTAAGACATTATCCTTTGAGCCGTGGGGAGGCACTGATGGCTTCTAAGAAGGGGAGTGACATGATCAGATTTGTGTTTTAGATAGATGACTCTGGTGGCAGGATAAGATGGATGGGTTAATGGGGAAAAAAAAAAAAAACCCACAGCAGTGACAAGAGTTCCAATTGTCCAGGCTCCCAATGAATGTTTGTTTTTAAAGAGACAAATATCAGAAGACCCCACTGTGCTGAAGATCCCTGAGAGGTGAGTCATGCATGTTGGGGTGTCACATGTTAAATGTGAGAGAGACAGCTTTGCCATGGCTGTCCCTTTGAGGCTGGTGTCCTATGGAGGAAGTCTATGAAGGTCAGGCTGATTCCATGCCCAGAAAGCACATTGTTATTGTCCTTTTATAAACATAAAATGCACTCCAACATTCCAAGATGATTAGATTCATTTAGAAATATAATCCAAACATGGTTTTCTCTTGTTTTCCGGGATGGAATCAGAACAATAATACTCAAAGGGAAAGACATTACTTGTTTTGCTTGTTTTTATTTCTGCATATTTTTTATGTTTTTTTTTTTTTTTGTGGTACTGGGGTTCCTGGAAGCCCTTCTACTTCCCGGCTACACTCCCAGACCTATTTTTACATTTTTATTTGGAAACAGGGTCTCCTAAGCCAGCACGCGCGGCTGGCTTCGAACCTACGCGATCCTCCTGTCTCCGCCTCCCAAGCGCGGGGATTACAAGCGTGCGCCACTACGCCCAGCTTTTTTATGGTTTCTGACTACCCAGTTTGCAATCAGAAACTCTTAAAATGATATCATTCGCCCATTTTAGTTTGTAGACATCTCAGGCCACAGCAAAAGCACGTATATCAAACTACACTGACCTCATAGCAAATGACTAGGTTACTTCTGGTGGAAAGTAGAGGCCATTTTTTTCCAAATGGATAGTCTGGCTATCTTGAGTGTGGTTTGACTAGTTTTACTAGTTGTTTTTGTCAGCTTTTGTGTTGCTGTGATTAAAATACCTGTCAGCTCAACCTCTTCCTGTAATGAAGCAACTAAGGTGACCAATCAGAGGGTATGGAATAGGGGAGGATGGAGCCTCTTTAAAACGAAGGAGGTACATAAACAAATGTATCAAAGTTAATCACCAAACAAGCATGGGATGGAGGGAGGGGGAGGGAATGGGATGGGGGCTAGATGAGGGCTAATTGGATGATGTGTGCTTGTATATCCTCTCAAGTCTTGTATTCCAATGTGATATATGATTACAATGTACCAATAAAAAAAAACAAAAAAACAATTGCAAACAAACAAACAAACAAACAAACAAAAATACCTGTCAGCAATGACATGGAGGGGGGAAGTAGTTTTATTTGGGATTATGGTTTCAGAGGCACAGCCCATAGTTAGTCAGCTCTATGGCAGACATCATGGCAACTTGGTGTGTAGCAGAGGACAGTAGCTCATCTCATGGGAGCCAGAAAGCGGAAAAAGGGACAAGAAGTTACCAGAAACAGACATGACTTCCATGGCCACACCCCCAGTGACACCTTCACAGCTGTGCTCCAATTGCCTGAGTTACAATTCAATAAATCCATTCAAATTATTAATGATTCAGAGGACTCATCCACTGATGAAATTAAATTCCCAATTCAATTATTTTTTACTTCTGAATATTGTTACCTTGCCAGCACATGATCCTTTTGAGGGACACCTCATATTGAAACCTTAGCCCTAGTCCCGGATGTGTGCTCCCATGTTCTGAGGCTGATTCTGAGTCCTTAGAACCATTCCAAACCGACCTTGATGCAGATATTGTATGTTCTGGTCCCTGCAGGATTCCTTACACATCAGTATTGTTTGTAGAAAATTTCCAGGAGGTCATGGATATATGGGCTTGACACTTGGAGGGTAATACATTTATATTGAGTAAACTAATTTTTGTTGAGAACTTGCCAGATGAATTGACATTATCTACAAAAACAAAACAAAGAAACAGAAGGAACATGATGGTAATAACATCAACTCTGCCTAGAGTTTCCCATGGTGGATTGTATTGATTTTTCACAATAATCAAGAGAGTTCCTTGCTGCCACCCTCCTTCTTTTTACAAAGAAGAGTACTGAAGATTAGAAAGATGCAGGGTGGTATTCCCAGGATTAACAGTCATTAACTCATTGGAGGAGCTAACATGAGAACACAAATTGGGTTTTAAGAGCTAGATTGTAAGATTAAGTTACCGTCTAAGGTTTAGGGAGCAGGTATGCTGTTTGTTGTTAGCTGAACTTATGTCACGGTTGTGGGGGCGGGGGGAGAGGGAGGAATCAGCAAAAGCAAAGAAGCCAATCAGCCATTTAAAAATATTTATTAAATGCCCAAGGTCCAATACATGCCTCCAATGCATGTAGTGATAGAAAAAGGGCATCAAAGAATATGAGCCTTAGAGAAGCTTTGCTCTTCAGTAAGCATTATTATATTAACAAATGCATGCAAAACAAAGGACAGGGGGTGCCTTCAAAGATCAGTTCTGTAGGCAGCGATAGAACCTAGATGATTCACAAGAGCCATCCAGCGCAATACTGATGACTAGGATTATTGCTAGGATCAGTGAAATATTCATTTGCTAACTTTTTTGAAAGCAAGACAAAAATAAAAGTCACACAAGAAGCTGCAGAAATTTAGGCAGGAACTTTGACCTTGAGGCTCTGGGATGAATATTTGTATTCCTTTGCTCAGAGGCTTCATAGGTTGCATTTCAGAAGCATTGCACCACACATGGGTTCTCAGCCTCTATTTTTAAGCTCTGAGACTGGGGTCAACACCCTTTACTATTGGTGGCCAGAGAGTAAATGTTTTAGGCTTTTTAGCCCATAGGGACTCAGTCATGAGCAGTCAGTTCTGTCCACTATTGTAACAGAAAGCAACCATATAAATAAATAAAAAAATAAGACAAGGTTATACTCCGTGATGCTTATTTTTACAAATAGGTAGTGGGCTGGGCTTGGTCTACAGGTCAGAGATAGATGAACTCTGCTATTGAACTACATTGGGTGGGGAGGAGGAATCAGCAAAGAAGCCAATCAGCCATTTAAAAATATTTATGACATTCCCAAGGTCTAATACATGCCTCAGAAACACAACCTATGCCACAGACCAATATGTAAAGAAATAATTTCAACATATGTAAGCATGAATAGACAAAGCATCCTGCCGCAGGAACATAAAGGACTGAATTGACAAATCCTGATGGAGTCACAGAAGGCTTCATGGAAAGAGTGATATTTTAATCCATTATTTAAAACTTTGTACTGGTACAAAATAATTATTTATAATAGTAAGATCTGCACTCATATGTGCATATTGCATAATGTGGTCTTCTTTCCTTTTTCCTCTTCTTCCTTCCCCAGCCCTTTTAGGTAGTAGACTGGTTTCTCTCCTAAATTTCATGAGGTCCTTTTTCTTTCTTATTTTCTCCCAAGCCTTTATATATGAGAGAAAACATGTGACCCTTGACTCTGAGTCTGGCTCCTCTCAGAATGATATTCCCCAGTTCCATCCATTTCCCTGCAAATGATCCAATTCCATCCTTCTGCATGGTTGAGTAAAACTCTAGTGCATGTATATACCAACTTTTCTTTATCCATTCATCTGTTGACAGACACCAAGGTTGGTTTCACAAATTGACTACTATAAATTGCACCATTATAAACATGGGTAGACATGTATCCCTATAGTATTTTGGCTTTAATTAATGTTAATGAATTTTTATTTTTGGTGGTACTGGTGTTTCTGGAAATCCTTCTACCTCTGGGCTACATTCCCAGACCTATTTTATATTTTTATTTGGAAACAGGGTCTCCTAAGCCAGCGAGGCTGGCTTCAAAACTACACGATCCTCCTGTCTCTGCCTCCCAAGCGCTGAGGTTACAAGCGTGCGCCACCATGTCCGGCTATGTTAATGAAATTTTAATAAGACCTTCTCCTTTCTTCACTCTTGGAAAATGTTACTACTCTACACTGTTCTCATCAGCCAGGCACAGCATTAGAATCTAAACACAGGGGCTCAGGTAAACAATACCAATTACTAATCAATAATGCTTACCAACTGAAATGTAATTTTTTTCCATTCTTTTTGTTCAAAACTAAAACGTTATTTTTGTGTGTGTATGGGGATTGAATTTAGGAGCATTATACCTCCAAGCCAAAACCCCAGCCCTTCTTTTTTTTTTTTTTTTTTTTTTTTTTTTTTTTTTTTTTAAACAAGGTCTTGCTAGGTTGCTAAGAGTCATACTTTATTGCTCAAGCTGTTCTTGAATCTGTGATCCTCCTGTTTCAGCCTCCTAACTACTGGGACTGCAGGCATGCACCATCATGCCTGGCTAGAAAGTCTTTTTTTTTTTTTTTTTTGTGGTACTGGGGGTGGAACCCAGAGGCTTTCTACCTCCGGGCTATACTCCCAGACCCTTTTTTAAAAAATATTTTATTTGGAAATGGGGTCTCACTAAGTTGCTGAGAGCCTCACTAAGTAGCTGAGGCTGGCTTCGAAATTGTACGATCCTCCTGTCTCAGCCTCCCAAGTGCAGGGATTACAAGCATGCACCACCACACCTGGCTAGAAAGTCTTTTTAATAACTGTCCTAACCACAATAGGAAAGCCCAAGGTAAATTAATATTATTGTTATTATTTTCACTATTGTTGTTATTTGTGAAAGAGATAAAAGAGAAGAGAAAAAAGAAGAAAGAGTCCATTGTATTTTTGATCCTTCTCTTGGAAGAATGAATAGGAGTTCCCCTGACGCAAGAAAGCAAGACTAAATTAGCTAGAACAGAGATGCCTTGAGGGTAAGGAGATGGCTAGAAGGCAGAGGCGCAATGCTCAAGATGAACAAAACTTCTCAAGATAAAGACAGACATGGGGCTGCAATCAGTCTCAAAAGCCACTAAGTGTTCTAAATTATTGTATAGAGTCAATTCTATTCTTCTCTTCGTATTTTGGAATACTCTTTCTTTCACAAATAGAAGAGCTGGATGAAATGGCAGGGGCAAGTGGGGTACAATGCTGCATGTCTGTAATCCCAGTACTTAGGAGGCAGACAGGGGGATTGTAGGTTTCAAGCCAGCCTCAGCAACTTAGCGAGATGTTGTCTCAAAATAAAAAATAAATAAATAAAAAGGGGTGGTGGTATAACTCATTGATTCTTTGATGGAATGCTCTTGGGTTTAATCCCTAGTATAGAGAGAGAGAGAGAGAGAGAGGAAGATGAGGGGTAGAGGAAACAAAAAACCAAAGGAAGGAGTGTTGTTTTTTGTTTATTGTTTGTTTGGGGGTTTGTTTTTGGTACTGAGGATCTGAGGATTGAACCCAAAGTCAATCAACCTCCAAGCTATACTTCCAGCCCATTTTGTTTGTTTGTTTTGTTTTGATTTTAAAACAAGATCTTGTTAAATTGTGGAGAGTCTGGCTAAGTTGCTGAGGCTGGTCTTGAACCTGCAATTCTCCTGTCTCAGCCTCACAAGTACTGGGATTACAGACACACACCATCACACCCAAAGCCAGGGGAAGAACTCTAAAGTCATTGCCATACCTGTGAGAATAACAAAGCTCTGTGCTAAGACACAGATGGTAGGGATGAAGAAAACATAGTTAAAAAAATATTAAGACTTGGAACTTGCAAGTCTTATATACTGAATTGCATGTGGACTTAAGAGAAAAAGATCACATTGCAACCTGATTCATGGGTGTCTTCTTCCCCATGAGTGACTACGTAGCCACAAAGAAAGAAACTTAAGGAAGTTGGGGTTTCCTGTCCCAATGTGAGTGAACCCTGAAACATTTGAGCAATGCAGAAGAAGTTTGGGAGAAAAGAGAAATTGGCCCTCGTAGCTGGGGAAAACCTCAGCTGATTTTAGTGCCTAATTCCTCCTGCTTGAGACTGCAGTCATAGAATCCACTACGGTATTGCATCCCTCTTGTTCGCTCGTTAGCAATGAGGGATCTGATCTTTAAAAGAAAAAAGTGGTAAATTTCACCGCAGATGGGGGTGCCTTGATTGCACGGGAGGGGGAGGCTGTGACTGCACCGTCAGCAACAGGTGCTGCTGCTGCTGCATGCAACCCTGCGCTTCAAGACAAGCTGAGCCTCCGAAATGGCTGGTGGATAACAATCTGCACTGATTGCGAATCCCTGGTCTTGTTTTCTTCATAGTTTCATCTAATGTTGAGCAAGTGGAGGTACGATTTCCCAATCCAGCCATTTTAAACAAGTGCTCATGATTTATTTTACTACTCATACAGCCTCATCTCTAACCATACCTTTATCCTCTTCTCTTCTTCTCTATCTCCCCAATAATGTGGATGTCAATTTACAATGACAAAAGAGGGATAAAAAAAGAATCACTGGCAGCCTAAGGTGATTATTTTTGATACCTGGAAGTGCCTGATCATTTCTTTTTAGGAAGAACAAAAAGCTGGTAAAAATACTTGTTTTTAACCTGTGGGAAATTAATAACAAATTTAGAGTGTGAGCAAATACAGTGTCAAGTGACTGCTCACATTGTATACACAGTAAGTATCTTAAGAGTATTTCAAACCTTAAAATCAAGAATACAGTTTGAAGTCATATGATCAAAATGCTAGGTGGGTTAAAGAGATAGGATAGATCTTAGTTCGTAGGTATAACTGCTTAACTAAATAATATGTTCCCCTTTCTTGAAGAAAATATGTATGATACAATAGCCCCATGACTGCGCAACTCTTTGGCATTTGCAGAAACAGAAGAATTCATTTGTAATGCAACTTTAATGTCTTTTCCAGGTTAGCCAATGATATATATGCTTAACTCTTAATAAAACTTATAATTCATATGTTTATGTCTGGCATATTGTTTTAAATAGTGATGGCCAGCTAGATGTGGTGGCACACACTTGTAAGCCTAGCATTTGGAGGCTGAGACAGGAGGATAGTGGTTTAAGGACAGCCTCAGCTACTACTTATTAAAGCCTTTTGTAACTCAGTGAGACTCTGTTTCAAAATAAAGAATAAGAAATAGGGTTGGGGGTTAATTCCAAGGTAAAATGACCCTAGGTTTCATCCCCAGTACCTCAAAAAAAAAAGTCTAATGGTCACATTAACTTCAGCCCTAAAATTTCATAGTATGCATAAAATCTTGATTCTCATAAAGGAAAAATAATTTTAGAATCAACCTTTTATGAAGAACATTGATAAACAGCTGTAATATACTTTGTTAAATATTCCAAAAGAGGTTTTATCTTTTTGTGAATATCTTGATCAGTAATTATGATTTAGGTGGTCTTGGACGACTTGCTCAATCTCTCCTTAACTCAGTTTCCTTATCCATACATTGAAGGTAATTTTAATAACCACCTTTCAAGATTGTAAGAAGTAAAGCAAAGGACTGTAAAGGCGGAGTACAGTGCCTGGTTGTTAGGAAGCAGCAATAACTCGTAGCTATGAAGATGCATATGGCGATTGTAATTTATTTATTTTTAAATTTTTTATTGGTACATTGCATTCATACATCTTCATGGAGTACAAGATGGTAGAGGCATACATTCACACATGTGTAATTTAAACAACAATGAAATTAGTCATCACCGAAGAACTTCCCAGGCCTGGGAGCTTTTTATGTTACTACTATCTTGTGGATGCACATATGTTTTCAAAGATACAGAGCTAAATGGTCAATGACCACTGTGTGTGTGTGTGTGTGTGTGTGTGTGTGTGTGTGTGTGTGTATGTGTGTGTGTGTGTGTGTGTGTTTAAAGCATAGTGCTCCTATTTTTTGCCACTAACCTTTCCTTCAATGACCTCTTTACCTCCCCATTTTCCACTTAGACCCATTAGCAGAATGTGCTGCAATATGCTGCTTGTCATCTGTTTCAAAGACACAGTGATAGGATACAGGTACACCAGATGGATAGACCTAGTGTGACTAATTATTGTGTATTTGCCTTTAATTATTATCATTTATTACCAGAGGAAAGACAATAGAGGTTCTCTGACTTGGAGGAAACTGTTGGCAGCAGGGAAGTTTTTCTTGTAGCATTACTGTGTATAGCTAAAGTTTTAATTGTTGGAGACTAGAAAGGAAAAAAAAAACATGCACATATCATAGCAAAAAGGATAGATAGATGAAGGATAGATAGATGATAGATAAGATGGACAGAAAGATAGGTAAAGAGATGGATAAACATAAAATATAGATTTGCTTTAATATTTAATCTAGTTAGTTTGAAGAAATATCTAACCATAATTTTAAAAGAATTTTTTAGAGAATTTTAGATATTGACCCCCCAGGCCCTTTTCTAGTCTTTCACATAACAATACTTAAAATTAATTAGCCAACGACTATGTGAAGATGATTGAGGTTTTGAAGAGGAATGTAAACCAAGAAAACCATCCCTAATTTTCTCTTAAATAGGCACCTGCATAAGAGTCTTGCCACTTTTATTTTGATTATCCTTTCATTTTCAAATAAGAATTTTTAAATTTTACTTGTTATTAGACTTCAGTTATGATAGAAATAATTTAAAAGCATGAAAGAAAGATTGTAACCCTAAATTTAAAAAACTCACCCACTTTATGAGAAAATTCTAGGAAGAAAATTATATTCAGCCAAACTTATCTGGAGAAGCATACACATTATAATTAGGCTTAAAATTACAGAATGTAGTTTGACATATCTATATGCTGACAGTATAAAATAGCTATAAATTCTCTGCCCATGCAATAATAAACTGGAAGAAATCTAAAAGGGAAAAATTATTTGTAGTAGCATGAAACATATTTTAAGAAGAGATTTTTAAATTTAATTTAGAGGTTTCTTTTTAGCAAAACATCTGTATTATAGAGTTTTATCTGGTAAAATAAGAACAGAAATGGTAATAATAAAGTGTCTTCTAACAATGAATTTTAGTTAAGATTAATCCTTCAAAAGGCCTTTATTCTGCATTTCTTCCATTTCTTGAGTCTAAAGACATAAGTCTAAATCTAAACACAGGCATTTGGAGGATTTCAATAGGAAAAAGAAGTGGAAGGTGAAGTTTAGTTGCTTTTGAAATGAAAATATAGGAGCAAGTCTCAAAGCTGAAGTGTCATACAGTCAGACATAAATTAACCCAGTGTATCTGTTAGGACAGGAGGATTTAAGCCCAGTTTTCATAAGGGAGGTGAGTGCCTCTGGACACAATAATTTTTTTTCTTAGCTATGTTTGTGCTGAACATTTGCTGTTTTTCTGGCTTAATATCTCATTTCATTTCTAGACAGCCTTCATTTCCTCCTTCTTGTTGAAAATAGTCTTACTTAAGCGGAATAATTAGAATAACTGAAAACGCTCACCATAGAATTTGAATTTTGTTTTGTTTTGTTTTGCTTTTGCGGTACTGGGGATGGAACCCAGAAGCATTCTACCTCTGAGCTACACCCCCAGTCCTATTTTTTTTTTTTATGCTTTATTTTGAAACAGGATCTTCCTGAGTTTCAAAGGGCCTCACGAAGTAGCAGCGGCTGCCTTTAAATCTGCGATCCTCCTGTCCCAGGCTCCCAAATGCTGAGATTACAAGTGTGTGCCACCACACCCAGCTTAGAATTTGAATTTTTGAGCAAAGGAACAAAGTAAGTCCTTCGGTTTCACTCTCACCCTGACCACACTGTGACTCTCGCTTCTTGGCCTCTGGATCTGCCCGGCATCACAACAGTGAGCATGTCTCCTAGTGGCAGATACACCGTCTTACCTCTTCAGCCCTCTTTTGATGGCCTTTAAGTGAATCCACTTCACTCAACTGGTTACAATCAGCCACTCTACTTTCAACTCAAGTAATCTTGCTGAAAATACTGCACAAGAATGCACAAAAATTTAATAGCCACCCATTATCTTCTCGGAAGCATCCAATTTAACACTGTTCATCTGGGACCCAAGAGTTGAGAGTCAAAAGAGACTTTAAAGTTGATTCGAACATTAGATGTGGCTTTAATTCTCCCGCTACCTAATCCTTGTTTAAATGAACATTCATGTCTCCCAGTTCACCAACTAGATGATTCTTTTCTTCTAAGGGGAATGTGGGGAAGTAAACCTATGCCGGGCATTTTGGTATTAGACTCTCATTTTTAACTCACTCAACCTCACCAAATGATAACTTACTTCATCTAATAATGAGTGAAATAAAGCTCAGCAGAGTTAAAGCCTTTCATCTTGCAAGAGAGAACCAGCCATTTACACTAGCCTGGTCCGCCTCCTCAGCAGCTAGCAAGAGCCTTAGCAACTTAAGGAGATGACTTAAAAAGGTTGGGGGTGTAGTTCAGTAGTAGTAGTACAATGCCTCTGGGTTCAATCTACAGTACTGAAAAATGACAGGGACTGAGAGAGGAACACAGACGCTAGTTGCGAAGTTATACCTCTAAGTAGCTGTCCTTGCTCAAGGGAGAGATGATAACGCCAGGGAAATGATTTGCAAGTCTTTGTATTTCATAGAAACTCTGTGTTTTGCAGAGTTAGAGCTGGTGGCCTAGAAGCACAGGATCCACATACGACGAGGAAGTCTTTGTATTTCATAGAAACTCTGTGTTTTGCAGAGTTAGAGCTGGTGGCCTAGAAGCACAGGATCCACATACGACGAGGAAAGCCAAATGTCCTTGTTTATTGTGCTCATATTCAGCCCCAGATGGCATGGATTTGAGTCATTTAAATGTTCTTCAAAGGGTGTGGTGGCACACACCTGTAATCCCAATATGTGGGAGGCTGAGCTAAGAGGTTTGCACATTCAGGCCACTCTCAACAACTTAGCAAGGTCAGAGGTACAGTGTTCCTGGCTTCATTTTCCAGTACCCAAAATATCTATACTTTAATCTTAAAAAGCAGCACTGTGATTCTGGGTCAAAAATCAAACTGCTAGCTTTAGATAAAAAGTCTAGAATCACAACTGGCTTATTTTAGCAATGCCAAGAATGCCTAGAATCAAGGAGAGCTGGTATGCAGCCTCTGTCAGCATCTACATTTTAGCTGTGCTTTCTACAGCAATGATAAGAGTCTTGTCCTGAATCTGAAGCTTACATCTCAGACGAGAGGAAGCTCAACAGACGCCTTCTATTATGAAAGCACTTGGCCTTCTTCTGCATCAAGCTGCTGGGGCGGGGGCCAGACGCTGCTGATGACTTATTATGAACAAACTCTTTGAAATGCTTTTTTTTTTTTTAAAAAGTAAGCGGGGTTAATGATGACAAGGCCAGGATGTACAATAAAATGGACTTTTCAAGGTTTCTCTCTGCTAATTCCAAGCTGTGTCATACACAGCAAGCATCTTTACCTCAACTGAAAAATGGGTTTGACGCTACTGTCATTTTTCCAGGGACACCACCAAGATGAAGAGAGAAAGGAATCAAAGCATAGGGCACGGCGTTCAGCCCGCAGAGAATGTTCCGATATGTTCACGAGCTTTTTCTCTTCTCACAATTCGGTAAAGAGAATACTGTGGAATGACTACTTCATCCTGCAGAGGAGGAAAGGGAATGCTGAAGAGACTAAGAGGGCCGCTCAAGTCAGGGTGACTGTCAAGGTCCAGGGTTGAACTGAGAACTGGACTTTCTGCCGTTAAGCTGGTATGAGCCCATGTTCAGTAATCATTACTGTTTGCAGGAAACACTTCAGGGAAACACTTTCAATCAACTACTGCATTTAATACCGCTTTATATTTGGAAGGTAGACACATGTATACACAACACACCTAGCTACAAACACTTCTTTTAGGGCTTTATGTAAAATTTATGATAGAAAATCTATACAGCAGGGGAAGTAAAATCTCAATTTTTAAGATATTTAAATTTCAAATTATATATATGTATATACATATGTGCCTGCACATATATGTATAATCAACTTTTATCAAAAGTTAATATGATTACAAGGTTAAATATTTGGAAACATTAGGGAGATAAATTAGTTTATGACTTAACTAGAGCTTGCTTAATTCAGTGGATTCTCTTAAAAGTCTTTAAAGTCAACTTGATAAAAGCATTTATGTTCTACTGTGGCTTGGAGCTATATATTAATTTGCATATATAAATGTAAGTATGTGTATATGTATGTGTGTACGCATGCTGTATGCATATGCATACTATATACATATGCATATGTGTGTATAATACACACAGGCAAAATTTTTCTTCTTTTCTTATCCTACATATGAATCATCACTTGAATTTTCCTTGAATTTTCAACAATGATTAGACATTTTATATGAAAAGAATTTCTCAGCTGTTTCTTTAATCAAAATAAGCTTATACTTCTTTCTTGATCCAATTTAGATGGAATTTCTTTTGTCTAAACAGGACTGTCATTTTCCACCATCATATCTAGACTTTATAAAATCATCATTTAGCATCAAACAAATAGGCCAACAGAAGTTTCCTATATCCAAGGAGAAGAAATAAAGTATAATTATCATTTTTAATACTAAGAGTGGGGGAGATAGGCTTTATTTGTTTGTTTACTTGTAGCAAAGCTTTTCCTTTGAGGGTGACCGAGTCTCTCCAAACATTTTCATCTCAGCGGCAAGCCCCTTTGGAATCTGAATAGAAGCTTCCTGAAAATATTATTTTTGGAAAAGTAATGCTAATTGAAAGTCAACACTAATAATGTAAGTCTGCCGTCAGTGGCGCAAAGTGTTAGGAATGAGCAGAGCTTGTGAAGTTGAGCCAAAGCGTCTGGAACCTTCTCTGTGTGTGAGGACTTTCGATCTGGGAGCCAGTACGAAGCCTCAGAAGAGACGCCACGATTGTCCATGTCCAGCAAGTGCTTCCCGCTCCATTGTTCAGCATCTTGCTTATGAATTGCCTTTTTTATTATTAATTCAAGATAAGACATCAGTTCTCTATCTTGATGTTATGAATTAAAAATAGAACAGAACTTAAGTCTTTAATGCATGTTGTACCAACTACAGAAAGGATAGTGTTGAATCTAACATGATTTTCTGCCATGTGGTGTGACCCATGTAACTTTAATTTGATGGTAGACAGGGTATAGCTTTAATTTGATATGGCATTATCCAAACACAAAGGCCTTGTGGGTAGAAGAAGGGTAGCAAAGACGATTGCAGAGACTAATGGTTGCATCTTTCTGCTAATTAGCCTAGCCACTGACTACCACTACATTCAGAACACAATAGATGCTCAATAAATGTTCTGAGAGATAAAGAGACTGAGCATCACTCAATCATCATTCAGGAAGGCGGTGACATCTTGGAGCCTCTTTAGGGATCGCTTGAATTTCTTTTAGTATGTAAAGTGCAGAAGGGAAATGTCATTCCAATAAGAACAACCAGTGCTAGGAAATAGTGCCTAAACAAGTCGTGACAATGTAAATAAAGAGCTGGGTGTGGTGGTGCCTGTTTGTAATCCCAGTATTTGGGAAGCTGAGACAGGAGGACTTATGGGTAGAATAACCCTGGATTCAACCCCTAGTACCTAAAAAAAAAAAAAATGTAACTAAAGAAGCTCTCTATGATCAGAGGACACAGCTGGTAATGGGTACGGGTGCAAGTGAGGCTGTAAAAACCAGGGTATGAATGTTTTTATGAGCAATACTAGAAATTCAGGGTATTAATTTAGAGGAAATAGGAACAAGTGTCAAGGGGTGGGCTTGGAACCCACAGAACCAGTGAGAAAACCACTCCAAGCAGCTCCCTTCTCTGCCAGAGCTGATTCTTTTACTTGCTGGGCTCAGATCCCATTATCCTAAGAGAGGAAAGTTTTATGGGGCTCAAGATTTAAGTGGGTGGAATCTGGATTGGCCTTAGATTAAGTTAGCAATGCTAACAATGTGCAAGGAAGGCTGGAGCTAAGAATAGATTAAAAAAAAAAAAAACAAGACAAAAATAAACCATTTTTTCCCCTTAATGGATGCTCTTCACTCAGGATAGATGATATTTTAGTCATGACCATGTAAAAGCTGCTGTTGGTAAAGTCCCTTTCCTCTTTGTTTTTCAAACGATGCCTACACATGCCAGTAATCCCAGACTTCTTGCTTGTTTTAGGGCTGCTTGTTGGAGTAATTTGAAATGGGAGTATGATTGCAAATGTATAATTTAAAAACACTCTGGTAGCAATTACCTTTGTCATTAACTGAAGAAAGAATGCCCTTCTCAGACACTGTCTTTTCTGAGAGATTGGGTCTGAGATTCCAAATACAGGATGCTAACTAAGTAAGAAGCCACCAGGGAAGGGGCTGAGACACCTATGAATAGGAATCATGAGGTACTCTTGTTTTCAATCAACAATATTTGGGAGGATAGAAAATAAATGCTTTGCATATGAAATAAAGTAAAATAACATAGCTAACCTGATGGAAGAAAAGCCGTTCCACCCCCTACAGATGTAAAAGAACCCAGAGCACTGTGAATTCCATCCCTCAGTCTTTTCTAACATCTGAACCACTAACTTTGAAAGGGAAAGAAGGAGGCAGCGAGGTAGTTATCTTAGACACTTCTTGGTTCAGTGGCCAATTCAAAATGACTGTATCTTCTTTAAAAGCAGCTATAATAAACAAATAGGAGATAACTTAGGCACATGTTTATATCACATGACTACAGGCAGAGCTATGTTACTCTGGGCAGGCTCTCTTTGGATTTAAAAAAAAAAAAGTCCACCTTCAAGAGCTACTAAAATGATGTTCCTGCAGAAGCGTGTTTGTTGACTGATTATAAACTAGTTCTTCATATTTTGCACACTTGTTTCCATCTACTTCATGACTTCCACTGAAGATTTATCGATATTGCCCCCCAAATTTAAAGTATTTCTGTTCTGCTGTTACCTGGCACACATAATTCAATGCGAGTGTGAATAAATCCACCTTCAATGAATCAATAAAGAACTTTCAGGAAGCTTTATATATATATATATATATATATATATATATATATATATATATTTTTTTTTTTTTTGCAAGGCCTGGTACAAGGGACACAAAGGGAAGCTATGGGGGAAAGGAGTTTGAGATATCAAGCAATGGGGCAGCCTCTTAACTTCACCTTGGAACAGCTTCTGCCAGATATCTACTCTTGATCTCTTCCTTTCTGCTAAGCAGAATGGAGGTGGGATGGTTAGGAAATTCCCAGCCTCAGAGGTGCCACAGATTTTTTTTTTCTGTGTATATCAGAAAGTACCACTTCTCCTCTCAACTCAGAGAATTATATTTTCCAAGACCATCAGATATCTGGGATCCCATTGGATCCTTTCCAGAAGCATTGATCCAATGTCCTGAAGTGTTCTGGAAAAGAAGGGAGTTGTAGCAGCGGGATCCTTTTATTGCTAGATAGATTGGGAGTGGGTTCAGAATTGGGTTGGCTGTTTAGTTGAGATTCTTTGTAAAGGTCAAAGCCACTTACGAAGCTTAGCGGTTGAAGAGGCACTGGACAGAAAACCTGGACCACTGGGTTCGAACCACAGTTTGACATCAACTTGAGCTGGAGATGCCCTCACTGGATTTCATTTTCTCTAAAATGAAACTAGAGGAAACCTGTTCCTTCTGTCCCTTTTCTCCCTGATGCTGGACTCAGCAGCAGCTTCCTACAGCGAGGCTTTTGGTCAACAGATGCAGGCCCTCTGCCACCACACAGAGCTCTGGGAAGCTTGCCTTGTTTTCTCTTTATTTTCTTTCCAATTAGTTTTATGTGTCTATTTATTTTCCTCAACAAGTTCATAATTTCATTTCTTTCTTTTTTTCTTCTGTTTATATTCCCTCTCTGTTTCCACCCAAGCCCTGCAGCATTCCTCACTCTGGGAATCTGCTTGCTTTTTAAATCCATCTGCATTGAATTATTTATAGTTTTGATAAAGTCCTGTTTTGTCTGATATTTATTTTCTCTAATAACACGAAACCTGGGTGAACTCTCCCAAAAGACCGAAAAAGGATTCTAGTTTTCAAAGACGCGCTGAGCAACCCTGGCCAAAGTGCACAAAACAGGCCTTGGGTGACTTTTCTTCTGTGATGTGGATTATTTTCCCCTCTCTTATTAAACATTCGTTCATCCCAAAATGTTGTGTGGGCAAAGAGAGAAAGTAAATAAATCATCTGAGCATGGAGTCACTCCAGCACGCCACTGAGCGCCTTTCTTCACTAGCCAATCCTTTTGCTTCCAACACCTGTTCACCAATGAGGAGTCCCCATCCTCCAGGGAGGGGAATTCTGAGTTGTGATTGGCAGATGGTAGAGATGCTCAACCGATTATCCTATGTGTATTTTTGCTTTCTCTTCCCTATCCAAACAACCTAAATCTAACTCGATTTAAGTTTTCTTCAGTGGCTTTTCCACTGCTACCTCTAGCCAACTTTTCCTGTCACCAGTGCCACCTTTGGCTTTGAGCCTTCATAGTATCCAGACCACTGCCTCCTCCCTCCAATGGCCCCTTTCCTCCATCACCATGTATCATTCTAGCACACATTTGCTGCATCATATCATTGATTCTTTAAACATTAGAGATATACCAATCTCCATCCAATCAAGCAACTCTTGCATTAAATTGAAGAGTGCAGACATTGGAGATGTGTCAGGAGGGGGCCTGGGAGAAAGAGTTTTTCAGACTTTAGTGTGAGATCAGTACACATCACACACATATACACACACTCACATATGCCAGATATGACTAACACGTGATGTGCTACAACAGGATGCCTGACTAGAATTGCAAGATGAGCAGAGCTGAGAACAAGCTGGGCTTCGTGGTGCATGTCTATAATCCCAGCACTTGGGAGAATGAGACAGGAAAAATGAAAGTGTGAGGCCAGCTTTAGTGGCTTGGCCAGGCTCTCCGTGACTTTCTGAGACCCTATTTCACAGTAAAAAAAATAAAATAGAGATGGGGGTATAGCTCAGAGGTAGAATGCTCTTAGGTTCAATCCCCAGTCCCACAAAAACAATGATAATAGAAAAAAAAGAATAAATCAGAGGGTATAAATTAGCTATTCCAATAGAGTAATTTTGAATTCCCAGTACAGAAAAAACAAATGCAAGACTCATACTCTGGGCAGTTTATAGAAAATTTTTTTTCTTTTGTATTTGTTAGGTGGAAAAAAAAGTTTTATTTTTTCACCTTGCCTTTTATTTTCTCCTTTCCTTCATGCATGCCTGTGTGTATGAGTGTGTGTGTGTGTGTGTGTGTGTGTGTGTGTGTGTGTGTACGCATGCCCCCACACCCACCCCTTTCCAATCCTTCCTTTAAGGTTTAATTTAACAATAACATTTGCGATCGGGGTCCTGCGCATCTCAAGGGCATTGCGCTTGAAATTGCACACACTCCGCACCATTTATCATAGGCTGACATGTGTCATGTTCCAGACTGAGACTCCAAGAGGTTACAGCTCACGCCTGCTCCTTTGTTGATCAGCCGCCGAGACAACTCAGCCACCTTTCCACCCTCCTCCTTTCATTCTCCCCCCTCTTCTTCTTATTAAAGCTGCCTCATCCCCTTTCGAAAGGCCTAATTCACCCCCGCGTGGAAGAAGAAACACAAAAGGATTGGTATTGTGTTGGACGTTAAGTCTCTCATTTCCTGAAATTTCTAATGGGGGCTGCTCGGTCAGTGTTTAATAAGATTGGAATGTACCACTAATCAAGTTTCATCTTTGTCCAGAGAAAAACAGAAAAGGCCACTAAAGTTTGCACACCAACCTGGCTTTGTGTCCAAGTGGATCATGGCCGGCGCAGGATGGGCATATTGGGAGCCCTGTCTGGGTCCCAGTCACGTGGACAGATCTTCTCTGAGTTGTCTTTGCAGAGTGTGTCTTTGCTCTGGGGAATGTTCCTTGTTTCATGATACCTTCTAAGTCAGTTGGGATTTGAATTTAACCCTGACAGTTCCTTCTCTGAAGACTTAAGTGTGGAAGGAAGAGATGGTGTGCCATGGATCACCAACAGAAGGCTTCCAGGAACTCATCCAGCAAGGACTCTACTTGTCTCCAGTGATTAATAGAAACTTGAGGGGGAAAGGTTGCTTGAAAAGTTTCAAACAAGTTATCCATAAATATTTACAGGGAGGCTTCCCTGGGGCCAGTTTTTTTTTTTTTTTTTTTTTCCTTAAGGTATTTGAAAGCCAGCATCTGATTGGATGTTTTCTTCTGCTGGAAAAGAGAGATCCAGAGATGGAATTGTGGGTTATTTCATCTTGTTTTAGTTTGTTTTGTTTTGTTTGTTGTTACTGAGACTCTAACCACCCAGGGCATTCTACTTGTGAACCACACCTCCAAACCTTTGTATATTCTTTGAAACGGAACCTCATTAAGTCGTTGAGGGTCTTCCTAAATTGCTGAGGCTGGCCTCAAACATTCACAGGGTCTTCACAGATGAGACCTCCTGTCTCAGCTTCCCAACTTCCTTGATTACCCAGGGGCATTCTACCTCCAGGCTACACCCCTAGCCCTATTTTTTAATTCTTTATTTTGAAACAGGGTCTCACTGAGTTGCGGAGAGACTCACTAAAGTAGCTGAAGCTGTCCATGAACCGTAATCCTCCCAACTCAGCCTCCCAAATGCTGGGATTACGAGTGTGCGCCGCCACCCCCAGCAGTGCTCTTAAAATAGATCTCCTACTCAGTTTTCTTGCATCCTCCCTCAACCTCACCCTGTTCACACAGGATCTTCCTTTTCTCCCTGTTAAAGTAGAGGTTGCTCTTTTCCCACATTTGTGTTTAAACTCCATCCAACCCAGAACTGGCTCAAGTGCCACTGTCACAGGGAACCCAAGTCCTCTTGCTTTGCCTTGTTCCTTGCTCTGTATAATTCTTCCTTTCTAGAGTTTACCACAGTGGTAGTACTTATTTTTATGCTATAGTACAAAATAAAGACTCTAATCTTCTGCTTTGTTCATCTTTCCCTTAGTACTTGTCTGATGCCCAAAGGACTTAAAGACTTAAATTAGTTGTTAGCCAGGCGTGGTGGCGCACGCTTGTAATCCCTGCGCTTGGGAGGCTGAGACAGGAGGATCGTGCAGGTTTGAAGCCAGCCTCAGCTAGCTTAAGAGACCCTGTTTCCAAATAAAATATAAAATAAGTCTGGGAGTGTAGCCTGGAGGTAGAAGGCCCCTGGGTTCCATCCCCAGTACCACCAAAAAAAAAAAAAAAATTAGTTGTTAAATGAGGGAACAAGAGATGCTAAATTTTTTCTTAGGGAATCTGAAAGGGTGCTTTCAGCCTGCAATCTGGAGATATGCTTTTTCTTCTTATGGATATTCAGCAACACGCCTCAACCTCCACCTCACCCAGGGTACCATTTGAGGGGAACTCTTACTTCTAACAGGTGGAACAGTCCTTATAGAGTGAGAGACTGGGCCAGAGCACACAGGGACCTTATGGGAGCATGCATGATGTGCACAAATACATAAACTCACACTTTGTCTTCCACTGCTGAAACTTAGTCAAAGAGGTAGCTTGGCTTGGCTAGGGGAATATCAGATAGGTAGACAAACAGATGATAAATAGAGAGATAGATAGATGATAGATATATAGATAGCATGAACACTGACCAAGTACTGGGAAAAATGTTGGGGACCACAAAGATGATAAAAAAAAAAACAGCTCCTTTTTAGATCCTATTCAAGTCTCAGGCAGTTGTGAATTCCAAAGCAAAATGGGGTGGGGGGGCGATCAGGGAGTTACAGACACATATAAAAAGCCCACTAACAGGCAGACACCATGACAGGCCTTGAGGAGGCTTCACAGATGGAGGCTGGGCATGGAGACGGTGAGGGAGACCTTACCCAGGTGGATAAGGACACCCAGAGGAGGGCCCTCTGGGATGAAGGCCAGGGAGATGTAGAGACTGTTCTTTACCCCACTTCCATTACTCTATCAGAACTAAAGTGGCCATTTGACCTGTTTGGGGATCCTTCAAAAATAACTGTTAAGTGGACTGGGATCATCCAATCCACAACAGCTGAGAAAGGTCTCCTGAGTATTTGCTTCAGAATCCTCTAAGTCACCATGGGTCCCCGAAATCAATGAACAATGAATGCTCTGTCTCAGCAAGGGCTAGCTAGGAACTGAATGTCATGGTTTGTATGATGCATGATTGTGCATGTGTCTGAGACAGTGAGACAGGGAACTGGACCGAAGAGCTAGTGGGTGAGCTTTACATCACAGTGGTAACAGACAAAACCCATGAGTGTATTTCAGGAAAGTCATGCTGCTAGTGGACTTCGGATGTTTGCCGACTCATTGAAAGGCAGACCTGGCTCTGCAAACTACCCCAAGCAGACCTTAAAAATAACTGACAGCTGAAATCACAGCTCAGGGCTCATTAGAGGAAAGGGGGAATGGAGAAAGGTCCTTGGATGCTGAAATATCCCATGGAAAAATCAACAACTGCATTATCGCCTGATCCTTCTGTTTCTGTGATGCCAAACACCAGGGTTGTTTCTTGTTTTCGTGTTTGGTATCACTTAGACAATGCTTTGAGATGATTCATTTTTCATCTAGTTATTTTAGTATCCTAAAAGATACATACTAATTGTTATTTGAGACCAACACCTTAACAAAATGCTGAATGTGAAACTGGTATATTGAAAAGAATAGAGAAGGATTAAAGTATAAAAATGTAAAATTAAATCTTTTTCTTACATATTGAGCTCTTTTTATATCTACAAGACACAATTATTTTTAGCATTTTAAAAGAGTATAATGTCACACAATTATGAGTAACCTTCCCAATCAATGGGGTTATTTTCAAATTTGAACCAAGACCACACAATTATTAAGATGTCACCATTAAAAAGTAGATATGTTTTATTGTTATTATTATTGCTTTTTTGATTTTTCAATAAAATCCCAAAAGTAACCTATAAGCAGGGTATGGGGGTACACACCTATAATCCCTGTACTTGGGGAGCTGAGACAGGAGGATCGAGGTTCCAGACCAGCCTCAGCAACTTAGCAAGACCCTGTTTCAAAATAAGAACTAAACAAATAGGGTTGTGCCTCTAAGGTAGATTAACCCTGGGTTCCACCTTTAGTACCAAAACTAAATACAAACAACAACAACAACAAAAAAAACCTAAAATGACATCATTATATTCTTTTCTAATTAAAAAAAAAATTCCCACTGAAAATTCTTCCAGCTTCTGGGTATTAAGAGGAAGGCTAGAGAGGACATGTAATTCTAGAAAGGTGAAACGTGCCACCAAGCCAAACAAAACAAAGAAGAGATAAATTACAATAATAAGCTAAAAGATATTTAAAAGCAATCACGTGGCAGTGTTGAGAATATTACACAAAAGACTAATGGTGTGTGTACAGTAGGTAAAATGTAGATTCCAGTTTGTTACAGGATACAGGAAGGAGACTGGAATTGTTTGTAGGACCTTGTAACAGAAATTCAACAAATTTTTTTTAAAAGCTTTCTCTTTGCCTTGGCATTGAATCCTGGGCAATGCTGGCAGCTACATCAGATGAAATAAAATGCCCAGGCTGCAAGCGCTGCAGAGTCTAAAAGCCAGGACCCAGTCTGAACTCCAGATTCACCTGTGACCTCCATCTTCCGTCTACTTCATCCACAAACCAGCTCTCTGTGTTCTAGGTTGTTCATCAGGAAAAGGTTCAGTATGGAAAGTTTCTAGTATTTTCTTTAAAATCCAATTGGTTCCAGGAAACTTTAAGTTGTCTCCTTTTTCTCCATCTCAGAGTGATTATTTCCTTTACAGTCCTGGAGTAGAGATGACATGTCTCAGAGAAGTCTAACAATATCCTCACAGAGCATTCTCACTGTATGAGTGGACACTGATGGCAGATCAACCAGTGGCAATCCCACTACTGTGTATCTACCTCAGGAGGTGGTTGAGAGGATTAAATGGAGGAATTCATGCAAAGAGCTAAGAACAGTGCCTCATTCATAGACTCTATAAAACGATAGCTATTATTTTTCTTACTGTTATAATTATTATTATAACAAGTGACATTGGTGGATATGCACATGTATTCTCTGTGATAAAAATGACCTAATTTCCTTCTTGCTTTACCTCTCCCTTATTCCCTTTTTCTCTTCCTTTCTAAGTCAGTTTTACATTGATTTTAACTTTTTGTCCCATTTATTGACTAAAATCACTAATACTTATTCATTACATACTCATCATGCAATGGACACTGAGCTATCTTACCTTCTTCTTCATTTAACCCTCTCCCAAAACTATTGGCACTATTATTTCTCTCATTTTGCCTATGAGGAACCAACTTTGTGAGAATTAACTTTGTGAGAATTAACTAATTTGCATAAAATGTCTTAGTGTCCACCTCTACTCTATTTCCTATTGCTAAAACCACGCTACATAGAATGGGTAAGTTAGAAAGAAAAGAGGCTTACTTCGACTTACCCTTCTAATCCCAAGTGATGGCTTCTTTTGGGCAGAGTCCTGGAGTGGTGCAAGAAATCTCATGGAAAGAAACAGGGGACAAGAGAGAGATTTAACCAAACCAGTTTTGAAAGCAGATCCACTCTCAAGATACTCATTAAGCCATTAAATTGCAGGAGTAGACTCATCCATTCACCAGGACTGAAGACTTACCATGTCTTGAAGGAGAATGCCGTTCCTTAACATTCTGGCTAATTGATATTTTCTCTCTATATAAGGTATTTAATTCTTTTTATTGGTGCATTGTAGTCGTACATCTTAATGAAGTACAAAATGATAGAGGCTTACATGCACAAATGACTCAGTTAACCCTTACCCAATGTCCACCCCATTCTCTCCCTCCTCCCTCCTTTTGATGTTTGGCTTAGTGATGGACTCTGATATGTTTGTAAATGTACCTCACCTACATTAGGGCATTTCCCTCTTCCCCGTCTCATCTCCCTCAGGTTGCCTTTTTGCTCATCTGTAGTATCTCCTTCTTTATCTAGAGTTTCTCCGATGACCCATTTTCTCCCTCATTTCCTCATATTAGGGAGAATCTGGGCTGCCTTAACAAAAATATCATACGGTGAGTGACTTAAACAACAGAAAAATATTTCTTACGTCTGTAGTGTAGGGATAGAGCATCGAGAGGCCGGTAGATATGGATTCTAGTGGGTGTCCTCCCCTTCCTGGCTCATTGATGACTGTCTTCTTTTTGTGATCTCTCATGGCACAGGGCAGAGCTCTCTGGGTCCCTTTTATAAAAATGCTCACTAATATCCTTGAGGAAGTCTCCATCCTCGAGCGATTTTTCCCCCCCAAAGGTCCCCATTCCTTATACCATTGCACCTGGAGTTAGGTGGAATGGACATAGGAATTCCGTGGAGTGGGGGAGATGCAAATACTCAGCCCATTGTATCAGGGTACAAAATGATTTCCAGTAAGGATATGAAGAGAGTTGTCAATAGAGGTATGTGGTTGTTCAGGTAAATCGAGGGTTTTTGTTGTCGTCCTTAATTGACTTCCACGACAAACTACCTTTTATTTTCATTGCCATTGTTTTCAAAATAGCTTTAATGAACTAAATTGTTTCTAGGCCTCAGCTACTATAAAAAAGTAAATTTTACTAATTCTATATTTGATAATTAGAACCTTACAGTTCCCCAGATCTACTTTAGGAATGTGAATTCTAGGTGTTTGCTTCTGTAAACAGACTTTGTAGATTAGGAACAGAGAGAGGGGTTTTAAGCTTTCTTTTTATACTTGAATAACTCTATAGTATTTATACCATTGGAAGTAATGCTTTTTCTTTAATGTAAACCAAAACAATAAAAGTCTATAGATGTTGTCTGAGCTTATCAATTATTTCATTATTTTTCTTCAACTCCTTTCTTTTCTGTCTCGCAATAAAATTTCACCCAACTCTTTCCTTCCTTCCTTCTGCTTCCCTCTTCCTCACAGCTTTTCCTCCTATGCCCTGTGATGCCACGGGTAGCACTTAACTTCATCTCCTCCTCTCTGGCCCACAGTCTGCTCTCCTGTTCGCCTGTCTCCTCCTCACTCCTTCCTGGCATCATTCTGATTCTGATCCCTTTGATTCTTAGATACCTTCAGTGCCTTCACAGATGAAACCGAGAAGCCTCACCTCAATGTTACTATTATGGTCTGGTTTGGTAAGGGTGGACATGAGAAATAAAACTTAAGAGAACTTACAGTCTCTTATTTCTAATATGACATCAAAAGCCAGGTAGATCATGCTTCTCACCCATCATCACTGTACATGGTTTGACTGAAGGATGTCTAGCTTTAGATCAATCATTTTATCTTATGGATCACATAAGGCCCTCCTTATCTAGATATAAGATTATTATTCAGAAGGCTCTTTGAAATTTTGAGAATCTAAATATATAATCACCAATACCTCAGATACACAACACAAGTGGACCTAAACAGGATGCTCCCTCATCTCAAAGCCATGCTGAAAACCTCAGCAAAGCGTGCCCCGTTATTAATGCTTTGGGGGCTGCTTAGTATTCCCCGGCAGTGATCCCTTCATGCCTGTGGAATCCTCAACCAGACTAATACAGCTTTTGTAACGTTTCCCAAAAAGAATTAAGAAGATGTCTTTACTGGCTCTGAATCAAGACAGGAGGGTGAAGTTTGCTGACACTAACCTAAAGATGGATAACTCTTTCTTCTGGCTGTTGAAACATAAATTAGTGGAATGAAAGATACTGAATCTGGAACAGAACAAGCATAAAAGCAGAGACTGATAAAAAATCTTTCATATAGTATATTTGTTAATTAATCTTGGAGGAAACAACAGCAATATTTCAAATGAACAGAGAAAAAGAAACAAAGCAAACAAATAAGAAAGTGCCAGCACTGGGTACTCTAGGAAGTACAACAGATATTCCATTTGAATAAAAACCAATTTTAAGTTTGCAGGCTAGAACGGACCTAAGAAGTGGACTAGGCCATGGAAGGAGAGAATAAACAGCGGATGCTCACGATACTACAGGTTTAACAGCAGAAGCCAATGCTGTCCTCAAGTCTAATTGACACACATAATAGAACCATGCCAGCCATGCAGAAAATAGCAAAAGAGAGATGGGAGAAGGGTTGTTCTACCAAGAAAGACTAGGCTCACCCCTCCCTCTCCTGGACTCAGGGCACAAGGCAGGAGCAAAAGCTAGCTAGGCCAAAATGATGAGGCTGAATGCAATTCACTGATACTTATTTTGTCTTTAGAAATTGGTAAACTTTAGGGAATATTTTGTAGTCCTATAATGAAAACCACGAAGGCTGTGTAACTTTATAACCAAAAGAGGTTCATTTAACTCACATTGCTGAGGTTCAAGAGCCTGAATCTGGCCTATTTACCAACAGAGTATTAACTGGTACAAAGCATCGCATAGTAAGAAATGAGGTATACATGTGGGGACACGTAGGTGTCTTCTTTCTTTCTCCCTCTAGGATTCAATCATGGGGGCTCCACCTCTGATGAACTGATTAATCCTAAGACCCCAAAGATCCCACAAATTCCACTTCTAAACACTATAGTCAGATGACGTTTCCACTCACTTAATATTTCACAATGGGGATTAAAGTTTAACACATAAACTCCCAGGGACACATTCAAACCATATCTAAATCTTAGCTTCCTTGATAGCTAAATGAAATATTTGTATAAACTTAAGGTGTTAGTTCTTATTTACGCTTGTCTTTAATTTCTATTCAAGGTGAAAAAAAAATCCATCCCCCAAAATATCTAAAAGAGATAAATCTATATAAAAGTATAAAAAAAACAGGGAAAACTCAAATTTACATTATTGGACATAAAAGGAGTTCTTGGTAGGAGTCCTTTGTCATTAGTGAAAAATCAGTTACCTATTAATATTGTCATTTTCCACGAATAAAATCTGCTCAAATGGGCTCTAGGAAGATATCCTTAATTTGCTTCCCTGGTTGGTGGCCTCCTGAAAATGGGAAGTGGGACTGCTGGTCCCAGGAAATTAAGAGAGGCGGTGTCAGGGATCTCAGTAGGAAGCTGATTTGGGACTGAAGTAATTGCCAAGATGATTAATTATTCCTCCGAGTCATACACAAGTTTTCCTCTCTCTCCTGCTCACCGGAAGGCTAATTTCAGAAGGGGAGCTCATCCACAGTGGCAGACCCAGCTGCCCAGGCAAAGCCAGTTGCTCAGTCCCTTCTCCCGCAGAGTGACCAGAGGACACGAAGCCCCGTCTTTCCTCGGGAGACCTGCCAGTGGTGTCACCTTGTCACAGCCTCTACCCTTTGTCTTCAAGAGCACTGTGAGGCTACCTATGGTCCTTACTTTGAAGTTATGCTACATCCTTTCGAACCCTTAGCAAGTGGAAACTATTGTATGTCCCAAATGCATGCAATACACCCAACCTGTTGGACAGTGTAGCTTAGCAATATGGTGCGTGGTAGAATTGTGGCATTTCCCCTTGTGATTACTTGCTCACTTGGACTTGGAGATTAATGTTGAGACTATCATACTATATCTCAATAGCCCGGGAAAGCATTGAAATTCAAATTCCAAGGCATGGTTTCTACTAAATGCATGTTGCTTTCATACCATTATAATTTCAAAAAAAAAATCTTAGGTCAAACCATTATAAGTCAGGGGCCACTTGTGTTTTTATTCAGTAAGTATCTCTTGTAATCTATGAGAGGGAAAAATATGGTTCTCCACTGTAGTACTTGCTTTTAGCTAAACGTTTTATCAATGTGATTATTTTCGATCTTCCATCAAAGACCTAGAGAATCAGTATAATTTTTCTGTATTCTACAAATAAAAAGAACTTAGCTTAACAAAGGAAAGACATGGGCTCATAAAATAGGGAGGAGTAGGGCCAGAACCAAAGTGTCCCTGACCCAGAGCATACCACCTTTACCCTCTAAGATGCCCTGTTTCCAATGGAGACCCTGTTCAAACCAGACATGCATTGGAATGCAACCCACATACATAATCTTCCCACAGAAAAACCATTAGAGAATAGAGGAGATGGAATGGACCCAAATATGTGTTTGGAATATGTTTATTAGTGTATTGACTGAAGAATCTGAAGGTATTCAAGGACCGTTTTTACCTCATAATCCAGAAAGACCTAGGAAAGAGACAGGCAAATCAATATATGATGTAGCCTATTGTCTTATTACCAGCTTGACTGGGTTTGTATCTTGGTCTACCAGTTGCTACATGAATGTCCTGCATGATAGGCCAAAATACTCTTGCTGCAGTGTTCCTCAACTTGGAAATGGGTTGGCTAAGGAGTACTGCCAAACAAAATCACTAGGATAACATTGGTTTGGACTGAGCTCCTATACTAGGCCCAACAGAACAACCCAATGAGTCGCTGACCTTAGTAGAAATTAGGAAAGAATGAGATCATAGCCACATTTGCTGGGAGGCCAATTTTAGCAAACATGATAACAAATCCTCTCGGTTTTAACATTTACCAAGAAAGAAGCTTTGAAATGACCAATCTGTTTTTTTGTTCTTTGTTTCTGTTTTTTCCCCATAGCTTCTTTTATTCTGACTACGAAATGAACTTCTTCTGCTCACCTCATTGAAATACTCATTCTATTTTCTATTACGAGGTGTTGCCTGCTCCCAGAATTGAAAATACAAGTCAATTAATACCTTTAGATGCTTTCAACTGTGTATGGTCCATAATGACTACTTAATAAATATCAGGTATTTATACTTACAGGAGTGGTAGTAACAACGGCTACTTAAGTACCTACATACGAATGGTGCAAATGTAAACTTTGGGCAAAAAGTTAGCAGTGAAAAAGAAAAAAAACAACAGGTAAATCAGAAGAGCATTAAAAATAAAGAAAAAGCTGGGAGCGGTGGCACATGCTTGTAATCGCATTACTTTGGAGGCTGAGACAGGATGATCACAGGTTTGAGGACAGCCTCAAGCAATTAGTGAGATTCCCATCGACCTAGTAAAACCCTGTTTCAAAATAATATAAGGGGGAGGGGGGAGCTGGGAGTGTAGCTCAAAGGTAGAATGTCCAGTAACACACACAAAAAAATAAAAAGTAAAAAAAGAAAGGTCCTTCTAAAACTCAGGTAAAGAGGATCTGGATCTAGAAGTTTGGGTTGGCCCTAAGCTGAGTGTGAACCAAATGCCTGATGCAATTATTTTAAAAGTTAATCAAACTCAATTAGAAGACACATGAATATAAACAAAATGCCCTAAGAGTCATCCGCTTCCTCTTGCTCTGAGTTTTCAATCTTTAGCCAAATGATTTTATTTCTGGGCAAATGGGAAATTAATAACCCCGAGCTACAATGTGTCAGAGGAAAGAGAGCCAAAGAAAAGGGGCTCTTTTAGGCCCTGTAGCCAGAGAATATTTGATGAACATGATGAGTTTGAATTTAGAGACACAGCAGAGGAAAAAATCTTGACTCACTATTCAAGAGAATGTTGAACTACTACAACCGTCCAAGGATGGAGCTAAAAAAGAACGTGCCATGGATTTGGCCAACAAGAGTGTAGCTGAAAATCTGACTTACATAAACTGCTGGAAAGCTGCTTACCATCTGGCTCAGTCCATTTTCTGCTGCTAAAACAGAAAACAGCAGGCTGTGAAATTTATAAACAACCGAAGTACATCCGGACCACTGTTGTAGAGGCTGGAAGTCTAATAGCACGGTGCTGGCATCTGGTCAACCAACAGCAGAGGCTCTCACACTGGGGGGAGAGAGCTTGGAGGAGGGCAACAAGGGGCCAAAGATCGTGATAACCAGCTCCTCCCACGATAGCAACACCAATGAGGCATCACCTCTGAAAGGTCTCTCCTCCCAACACTGTTCCGTTATGAGTTAGGTCTGCAACAAAAGAACTTTGGGAGACGCATTCAAACCACAGCAGCATCCCTACTGTTTTCAGACTCTATGACAGAGAGAGGTAGACCTTTCCAAAGACACCTGCACTTTAGCAACAGACACTCCATAACAGACTGGCAATGTCTGTTCCTTCAGATTCCCATGGTACACAGCGCCCCCAAAAGGCAGTGCCATGCCCACTCAACAGCCCCCAAACTTCTGCTTCCTTCCAGAGAGCTGGATGCTTTCCAAGAACCAGGTGGATTTGCCCCTGTTTCTATTTAAAACAGTTGCATCTGTTACTATAATTGCTTGGTTTCATTAAACATTATGTAAACTGGTGAAATATTAGTGTTAGAAGAAAGCAAGATGTTGTGTCTATGAAAACTAAGTTGAATGCTTTGGAAGGATTTGATGAAGGCGATTTGCTAAAAAGTAATTGCTGTTAAATTAGGTGTGAGTTAGACAAATGTATAAGATTGGGAAAGATCATTAAAATTTAGATGGATTCTCTTCTGAGATTGCTCTGCCAAGTCTTTAAGTTCTTCCTCCACTTTGTAGAAGCTGAAAATTGTGGATGCTGCTTAATGGATGGGATTTATTCAGAATGAGGATGCAGAGCCGCCATCGGCAGGCCCGTCAGCAGCAAGCAGGTCTTTGGCCCTACATTCAAGCTAGAGATCTGCTTTTCTATGCTTACGTTTAAATTTTTCATATATAGTCTTTCTCTTTTTTGAGTATTTGCTATGACTTGGATTTTCAAATTTTTCACTGACCATCTACCGGCCATAATTCCACAGACAAAAGGCCTGTGATTGTTCAAAGTGACAGGCCAGCATCTGGAAGGTGCACGGCTATGATATTAGAATGGCTGTCACGACGAAGTGACTTTAGAATTCCACAATGGGCAAAGGCCACTCAAGGGACAGGGCATGTCCATAAGAAGACAAAATTAGCCTTCCAAAGTGAAATTATGAGAAAATCAGTCACTTTGTGAATTGTTTTTTATATTTTCTCTAGGAGTTCATTATTAGTGGGCTCCTTCTAAAGAACAGTTATTTTTTCATAGCACCACACATATTGCTTGACTTACAACTATCAGAGAAACACCAGCTCTAGACGACGGTATGCTATTTAATCATTTGAGGAAGGTTGATGTGAACATCAGCAGCCTGGTTTTGTTTAAGCCCTCTGCTACTGAAAGGCAGACATACTTAAACTCAAGAGCTCATGATTTGCCAGGCGTGGCAGCACACAGTTGTAATCCCAGTATTTGGGAGTTGAAGCAGGAGGATCATGGGTTGGTGACCAGCCTCAGCTACTTAGTGAGGCCCTCTGCAACTTAATGAGACCCTGTTTCAAAATAAAGGTAAAAATTAGGACTGGGGGTATACTTTAGAGGTAGAATTCCCCTGGGTTAAATCCTCAGTTCTGCAAAAAAAAAAAAAAGATAAAATAAAAATTAAAAAAATTAATGAGCCAGAGGAAGGGAATAAGAATGAATACTTAAAGTGGAGATAATCCATTCTATAAGTGGCCATTAAGTGATGGTCAAACCAAACAGTATAAGGCAGATTCTAAATGATTCACTTCAACTTCCACACATAGTTTTTAGCACCTAGTCTGTGCTTGGCAGTGGTCTAAACACTAGAGTTGCAGAAGTAAAGGAAACAATAATAGCACTAATATTCTGAAGGTAGTGTTAACTTCTAGCCGTAAAACAACATAAAACATGTGAATACATGCATAAAATTTATGCAGACTATAGTAAGTGATGTGAAGGAATCCCCCAGCACATTGAAAAGGAGAGTGCTCAGTGCTCAGGGCGAAGCGTGGGAGGTGAAGGCCAGAGTCTGCAAGGTGTGACTTGCACATTAGAAACACACCGATGAGAACGAAGCCACCATCTAAAGATATAGAGCAGAGTGTTTCAAGCATGGGGCAAAACAATGGCAAGAACCCCAGTAGGTTAAGGTTGCATGTGCACCAGAGATGGGAAGAAGGCCATAGGGGCTGTAGCAAGAGCGAAGAAGAAGAGACAGGTAGACTGGGCCCTGATCCTTTAGTAGGAGTTGTAGATGTACCCACTCCACAGGATGAGCCAGTTTGGAGAGGAAAGAGAAGAGCAGCAAAAGCAAAAGGTTCAAAGACAAAGAACTGATGAAACTATGACCATTTTGTGACAGGGTAAGTTGCCCCATCTGAGTTACCTGTAAGACAGAAAGATGTGAGAGTCATGGATTCAGAGAGATGTTGTAGGAATCCTGAGCAGTCAGTGATACGGCCTTCATAAAGTAGGGAATGAGATTGACTCTTGGTTTCCAAGCAGAGAGATGGGTGATAAAAGAGCTTGGTGGGTTAAAGATGCACATGAGCTGAGGCTGGTGGGGGATGGAGAGAGAGAGAGAGAGAGAGAGAGAGAGAGAGAGAGAGAGAGAGAGGGAGAGAGAGAGAGAGAGAGATTGAGATTGAAAGAAAGTCTGAAATCAGTGTGGTCAGCAGAGATGAGCCTACTCCTAGGCATGCACTGAAATCACATGTAGGGGGAGCTGTCCAATTCATAGGGCTCTGAGTGCTGGTTCCCAGATTCTCACTCGCTAGGTTAGGGGTGGGGCCTGAGATTCTGCATCTCTAACAGTTTCTCCAAGGATGCTGAAGCAGCTGGTCTGTGCACCACATGAAGGACCACTTCCCAGAGGAGCCTGGACCCCAAAGAGAAGAGCACACCGAAACATAGATATTGGATTCCGACTTCAGGCCTCTACGCTCGACATTACTGCCAGAGGCTGTGTGGACCTGGGCCAGTCCTACCATCATCCTGAGCTTCACCATTCTGGTGAAAAAGTGTAAAGAATGATAATAACAGTCTCCAAAGACCCCCCTGAATTTCAACTGCAATAATGTATTCAAGACACCTAGTGGAGTGTCTGACATAGTCAATGCTCTTTAGCTGGATTGAATCTGAAATGATGAGAATTTAAATAAAGTAAGACACAGAGAGGAAGGGATGCTTTTACTAGGGAAGGAAGGCTGTTCGTTTTGTGTTTTGTTTGTTTGTTAAAGCAAATGGCCTCTTTTAGCGCCGTGCACACCAGCTGGAGTGCATCAGAGTTTATTTGCAAGTTAATGTCGCATTGAAGTCCTAAGTGAAAAGTGGGTCATTGAAAACAGCTAATAATTTCATAAATAATGACAAAATTCTCCAGCTAATTATAAAGAATGGTTCTCAAATATTATGAATTAATGGGTGAAAAGACCACGCATTATGTGTTTAAAGCACATTTAAAAGCATTCTGTGTTTTTTTTATATGGACAAAATACTTGAAGCAGAGTATATATCTCAGGCTTCTGAGAAATATTAGCTTTTTAGTGAATAATGTGATATTGAAAAGCTTGGCTTTCTATTGGTTTTCTTTCTCTTGACCTTACCTGGGGAGACTGTCCATACTTTTAAAAGTCTGTGTGTATTTAATTAAGCCTCCATGAGCCAGGTCTTGTTTGATGCTTGTTGAAAAATGATCCTCATGATAAGAATGCTTATTCTGATGTGACAAAGAGGAAACTGAGGCACAAGAATGAAGTCATTTTCTCAAGACTAAAAAGCACATACAAATCACTGACAAGAGGTGACTCCTGACTATACAGGCCAAAATCTGGGGTCTCTTTTATATCAGGCTAAATGTTCTATATGACTGTGATCTTTATTTTAAGAAGTGACATCACATAGTTCCCTTACATGGAATTTTAAAAACATAGAAATCAAAATAAAGAAGTGGCTGGGTGTAGTGGTGCATGCCTATAATCCCAATACTTGTGAGGCTGAGACAGGAGGATCACAAGTTCATTCAAGGACAGCCTCACCAATTTAGTCGATTTAATGAGACCCTATTTCCAAATAAAACATAAAAGAAGGCTGGGGGGTGTAGCTCAGAGGGATACTGCCCAGGGGTTCAAGCCCTAGTAACACACACACACACACACACACACACACACACACACACACACACACACACACATATATATATATATATCTTAGTAAAGAAAACTGAAAAAGAAAAATCTCGAGTAATAAGGGTTTTATGAAATAAAAATTCAAGTGACCCCCTATGTGGAGAGCTGCCCTTTTTCTCTAGATAGATGTCCAGCAGAATGGGAAAACACAGGGAATGTCTGCTTGGAATTATTTCCTTCTCCCCACTTATTTATGCCAAACACATAGAATCCAGTCCCTGGAAAACAGCATGTGTTCAAGAAATATTTGTTGAATAAATAAATGCAGAATGCAAGAATGTTATCCAAATATAACTAGATTCTCAATTTTGTTAAAAGAGCTAGATATCCAAATTTCATATGCAATTTCCAGATTTATATAGTTAACCCACATTAAAAAAAAAACATAGGCAAGTAATAATATGCTTGTGGGCTGGTTTGACAAGTAGGGAGGATTTGGTTCCTTGGGCAACTAATTTGAGACCCTCAGTAAAAATCCATTAACTATGTGTGAAGAGTAGACACTTAGGATGGTGGTATGTTTATCCAGGCATTCTAATAGAACTTGATTTAGCATTTGAAAAAAAAAAAGCTCTGGTTACAATTTACAATTTTAAAACTCTATATAAACTACATGTTTGAGTAGAACAAAATGTCTAAGTTGTGTTTCTGAATTTTCAAGTTGTAATTTCAGTTATTGTATAACTCCACTTAGCTTTAATTTGTTTAGTATAGAAAAATACTTCCCTGTCTTTGATTCTATAAAGTAGTTTTGAAGAAACATTTAAGAGCTGCTAATATGCCTTGAGCTATATCATCCTCTATTTTAATTTAAAATGCCAGTAGCAAAGGAAAGAAGCCAGTTTCTACCTGAAACAGCGAGTCCTAGAAGCAAAATAAGAATATTTGGTGTAATTTATCACTCCAGTCCAACCAGCAGGAAAGAACATTGCCTGGACTGTTTTTCTAGGTCAAGCATTTTGACAATGTCCACATCTTTGAACTTGAGAGTTGTAGAGGAACAAAAGAAAATAGAGAGGAAGGGAGAGAGGGAGGGAGGGAGGGAGGGAGGGAGGGAGGGAGGGAGAGAGAGAGAGAGAGAGAGAGAGAGAGAGAGAGAGAGAGAGAGAGAGAGAGAGAGAAACCCCAACTATCCTTCCACCCCTTATAAAACATGAATTGACTAATATGCTAAATTTAGCACCCAAGGGGAAGGGGCAAGAGAACACTTGACTTTATGAGAATGCCTAGGAGAGTAGAAATATTTTTACATCTTAGGTATATCTGTAATATGAGTTACAATATTTGCAAAATAAATGGAAGAGATTATGGCAAAGGCAGGAAGTTCTGTCAAGGAGAAACCTGAGTGAAAAACTTTTCTAGGTGTCTGGAGGTGAATCTTTTTTAGCTGAGCAAAGTCCTTGCCTGACCTCCTGATTGTACCTCATCGCTGAGGGCTGGGTTCAGAGCTACCACACTTTCTGCTTGTGCTTTATTGGCTTTGGCTTTGATGACCTCCTCTAGCAGAAGAGCCTCTAATGTCCTAGAAGTCCCATCATCATCACTCACTGTGAGATGAGATTTTTTTTAAGAGTTCAGCACAAAGAAAGGAGGCTACTCCCAGCTACTCCTCCAATGTAGACTGAACAAATGACTCAAGCAATCTAGGGAAATTAGTAAAGAGAAATGAATGTCAGAAACAAGAATCAAGAGAAGCCCATTAACTAGTGCCTGATTTCTTGAAACCAGCAGTTGGGAATCTTGGAATGAGAATACCCAAGTTCTATTCCAGGCTTTGGTATAGGCCCAGCTGACAAAGTATATCACTTATGTATTGGTTTCCTGTAAAACTAGAATAATAATCATATTTACTTCCAAGGATATTCTAAGTATTAGATGAGATAATGCAAGTCAAATACATAGCATAGGATAGCCACTCATTAAATTTTATGTATTATTATTATCATTATCATTATTATTGTTGTTGTTGTTATTATTATTATTATTATTATTATTATTATTATTTTATCAGATGAGGAAAAGAGAGCAAAAAAACATCCTGCAGATTTAAAAAGAAAATATGGAAGAGTCTGAATCCATTATACTGGGCTGCCATGTTGAGATCTTCCCAGATAAACCTTACATAACTTCATACTGTACCATCTATAAAAACTAGAATTTGAATGACACCCCCAAGGTTGTGCATTATGTCAGGCTGCTATCTACTTAGAATATAGAATACAGGGAGGTATACCAACTCACTGAGACATCAGAGAGCATTGAAACCTATATCAATGGCTGATTAAGGGTTCTATGGTGATGGAAAGCACTATATATCTTAATAGTTTGCCTAGAATCGAAGTTTGGTTCGATTTTTAAATGTAGCTTATTATTAGCTGGGCGTGGTGGCACACGCTTGTAATCCCCGTGCTTGGGAGGCAAAGACAGGAGGATCACGCAGGTTCGAAGCCAGCCACACGCACTGGCTTAGGAGACCCTGTTTCCAAATAAAAAAAAAATGTAAAAATAGGCTTGAGAGTGTAGTCTGGAGGTAGAAGGGCTTTCGGGAACCCCAGTACCACAAAAAAAAAGTAGCTTATTAAAGACAAATAATTGTTTTAATTTTATTCTTAGGGGATATTTGATATTTGGGTGGAAATAAAATGGGGGAGCAAAGAGAAGCCAAGTAGGCACAGCCTTTTAGGAGTGTTGAAAACACTGGATTCTTGGCACAGAGCCTGGCTCATGGTGAAATGCTCAGTAAGTGTTAGCCATAAAAATTAAGTAGAGGACTAATATCTAGAGTATACAGAGAACTCAATAAAGTCAGCACTAAAAAAGCAAATAACCCAATCAATCAATAAATGGACAAATGAACTAAATAGACACTTTATGAAAGAAGAAACTCAAATGGCCAACAAATACATGAAAAAATGCCCAACATCATTAATGATTAGATTGATGCAAGTCAAAACTACCCTGAGATTTCACCTAACTCCAACTAGAATGGAAATCATTTAGAACACAAACAACAACAAATGCTGGTGAGGATGTGGAGAAGTGGGAACTCTAATATATTGTTAGTGGGACTGGAAATTAGTGCTAAACCACTTTGGAAAATAGTATGGAGGATCCTCAGAAGAATGGAAATGAACTTACCACATGATCCAGCAATACCACTTCTGGGTATCTACCCAAAAGAATGGAAACCAAACTACCAACTAATGCATGCGTATTTATGTTCATATCTGTACAATTCACCATTCCCATACTATGGAACCAGACATGATGTCCATCCACATATAATTGATTACAAAGCTATGGGATATGTACACAATGGAGTTTTACTCAGCCATGAAGAAAAACACAATTACATCATTTACAGGAAAATAGATGGAACTGGAGAACATTATGCTAAGTGAGATTAATCAGTCACAAAAATAAGAAATTGGATGCTCTCTCTAATATGTGGAAGCTAGGAAGAAAATGAGTCACAGAAGGAACTCTAGATGAAAAAGAAGATACTATAGATAAGCAAATAAGATGACCTGAGGGGATGGGAGGGAAGGGGAAAATTCTGTAATGCACATGATGTGCATTAGCAAACATATCGGAGTCAATCACTAAGCCAAACATGAGAAGGAGTGAGTGGGAGGAAATGGTATGGGAACTGGGTAAGGGCTAATTGGGTGAGGTGTGCATATACGCCTCCTCCATCTTGTAACCATTAAGATGTATGGCTACGATGCACCAGTGAAAATTTTAAAAATATAATTAATATGGTGTTTAGCCCACTCAAGAAGCTATAAGAAGAAATTGTTTCATGATTCTAGTATCAAAATCAAATAGAAATAGAGTGAGTTTAACAAATATGTGTTTCTATTCTCATCTAAGGAAATAATGCATCTTTGACTCCTCTTATTTTGATGCTTGTTGCTAACCATCTCTTCCCACCATTGTAATCTCTATCCCATAAACACTACTGAGGATTACACAGATAGTAGATACCAGTTAAGTAAATAAGGACAGGTAAAGCTCATCACATCTCAGTAACCAGGTGTGTGCACCAGTGCTGGTCTTCATGTTTCTCCCTAGACATTCATTAAATTATTAATTTATTTGAGAAAAACTCTAAGTGCTAAGCTCTGAGGGTGTGATGACAAAATACACCTACATTTAAAGAGTACCTATTAAATGAGTCCATTTATGTAACAACTCCATTATTTTGATCCATCAGCAACATTCTAAAAGGAAAGTGCAGTGTTTCCACTTAATACTATCCTTCCCCTCATAAACAGCACAAAACCCTTCTGATACATTTTTCAAAGTAGAACTACATAAATTTGGATTCAAGTTGTTTATTCATAGAAACACACACATTGCATACTTCTGATATGCTCTGATTGGAATTACAAGGACTCCAGGTAACTCCCTCTTCCCAAACTTTCAATTCTGTCTTTTCTACGTATTGTATAGAGTTATTCTTACTTTACAGGTCCTTTAAGTAAATATCCTTTTTAGAGAAATTCCAAAACAAGGCTGGCATTTTAGGACACTAAATGCGATGGTAATTGAACATTTCCTGTATATGTGCATACATACACATATGAATATATGTATGCATATATATATATATATATTATATATATATTCTCAATCAAATAAGTATAGTTTGTTTTAAAGTGGACAGTGTCTGTAGCGGAACACACCCAGCTCAATTTATGATCATGGGTGACAGACTGTTCTGTTCAAGATCCCACACAGATCTTGGTAGCAAAGTGATCAAGATCTGCTTTACTAATGTAGAGGTTAATTAAAATATGGAGGTGAAGGACACATATACCTAGGATCACTAAAAAAGTCAGAGAGGTGTGAGTAAAGAAGGATGGCCACCGGTCCAATATCCTGGATAACTGGAAAAGGAGGTGCAAAGTTTAAGAAAAATTGAGGTATGCTCTCATTTAGGTAGACATTAGTGTTTACCTCCTATTTCTGTTTCCGGTGCCTTATAGAACATGGGTTTTATTACTTATAACTTTAATCAAGAGCATGAGAAAGAAGTGTTCATTTTTTATAAAAGCCATGTAACTGCCATCACTAGCCTGGTGCAGAGTGAGCCCTTTATCCCAGATATTTCCACGCGCCTGTTTACAGTCCATGCCTTCTCTACACCCTCTGCTTCTAGCAATTTGCTTTCTATTCTTCTATTTTTGCCTTTTCTCAATTTTCAGATAAATGGGATCATAAGAAATAGTCCTTTGTTTTTGAATTTTCTTCATTTAGCAGAATACTTTTGAATTGCATACATGTTGCTGTATTGACATTTTGGATCAGTCCATTTCAGGTCTATTTCAGATCATGGATATATATCCATAATGTGTTGATTGTGTTGATCCAATGAACAAATGATAGATTTGGCGTGCCTTCTAATTTTAGGTTATTGTAAATAAATTGCCATAACTGTTCAATTTACATACATTTCTTTATGTGATTATATGTCTTATTTTCTCTTGGGTAAATACTTGAGATTGATAGGCCATACAATAAGCATATGTTTAATGCTGAGAAACTGCCAAAATATTTTACGAAGTGTTTTAAACATTTTGTATTATCATCAACAATGACTACCCCTGCTGCTCCGTGTTCTCGGCAGTATTTCATATTCTCAATCTTTGATTTTAACCATTTTTATTAGTATAGTACTATCTTATTATGGTTTTAATTTTAATTTTACTAATAACGAGTGATGTGAGATATCTCTTCATGGGCTTGTCACCTGTAGGTATTCTTTGATGAAATGTCTTTTTAAATTTTTAATTGTCTAAACTGAAGATTTTATTTTCTGGTTTTGTATGTTCTAGATAGAAGCCTCTTCTCTGCTGTATGTTTTCTAAATATTTTTTTCTAGAAAAATTTTAATGGAGGTGTGCCATAAGCTGGGATTAGGAGATAATAGTTCTTTGATAAACATGAAAGCAATTCCCCTGAGATCACTTAGCCTGTCTCCTTGGTCAAACATGTCCCAGGTAGGTAGAGCTGGTGTCTGCATTATTCTCTGTCTGGTGTTAATAGCCTAGCACACTGGCTGACATATAGGTGGCATTCAATATGCTTTCAATAAATGAATAAGGGTTTAAGTAAACAAATGATTTGCAAGCACCCAGTGTAAGTGATATGAATCGGAAGGAAAAAAAACTCGAGAAGGAGAAGATGAACCTCGAAAGGCAGGTTGAGACGTGACTGTGGCAGGCAGTGAATGCTAGTCAATGAATCTGGGATATATCTGTTAAGCAAATAGTGATCCTAAGACAGAAGGTTTGAGCTGGAATTCCTGTGTATGCTTGTCTAATACATTTGAGAGGATAAAGCCAGCCGTTTGGAAACCCTTACAATGTTTTTCAATACCCAAATGGAGAGGAAAGATAGATCTAAGGAGATATAATAGTCATGGTAAAAAGGAATTGCCTTACTGAATGAAAAAGGAATATTTTTGTTAAAATAGTGTCCCAAAACAAATACATAAATAAAAATTCATGAAGACACTTGATATGGACAAGATCTTGTACTCCCCAAATTCATGAGTTGCAATTTCAGCCCTCAATATCACTGCATTTGGAAATAGAGCCTATAATGAAGTAATCATTAATTAATGCTAAATGAGGTTATGAGGATGGGCCCTTAACCTGATAGGATTAGTTCCCTTGTAAGAAAAGATACCAGAAAACTTAATCTCTCTCTTTCTCTTTATCATAGAAGAGTTGAATGAGAAAGTATCCAATGTGGACCCAGGAAGAGAGCCCTCCCCAGAAACTGAATGGGCTGGAATCTTGATCTTAGATTCTCAGCCCCCAGAACTGTGAACAAAAAAATATCTATTTTTTTTATTGGTTCATTGTAGTCAGACATCTTAATGGGATATGAGATGGAAGAGGCATCCATGGACATATCTCATTTAGCCTTTCCCCAGTTCCCACCCAATTCCCTGCCCCCTCCTTCCTTCTCATGTTTGGATTAGTGATTGACTTTGATATGTTTGTGAATGTGTATCCTGTACATTAGGGAATTTCCCTCTTCCCCCTCTCATCCCCCTCAGTTAGGTGGCCTTCTTCTTCATCTAGAGTCCCTTCTTTTGTTTAATTCATACAGTTTATACTACGTTTTTATGACGATCTTGTGACACAAGTATAGTTGTAGAGAACTTTGGAATCAGACTCTTATAGAAACATTTATAATACTGGCATACATTATTGAGTTAAATTGAAAAATATCCAAATAAACCCTAACTCCCATAAATGAGTTACTTTTATCCCTCTAGATATGTTTCCTCATATGTCAAAGGCAACTGTGAACTAGACAAGTTTTAAATGACCTGAGAATAAAATTAAAGCTTTCCCCTTAGAAACATCTGTCTTTGCACATTTTCTGTTGCGGTAGCTAAATACCAAAGACTGGAAAATTTGTAAAAAAAAATAAAAAATTTAAAAAAAAATAAATAAATAAATGTAGCCAGGTGTGGTGGCACACACTTGTAATTCTAGTACTTGGGAAGATGAGACAGGAGAATAGTAGGTTCGAGGCCAGTCTCAGCCTCTGAGTGAGGACCTCCACAACTTATCAAGATCCTGTTTCAAAATAAAGGATAAAAAATAAGGATGGGGTTGTAGCTCAGAGGTAAAATGTCCCTGGGTTCCAACTCCAGTACCACACCAAAGAACAAATCCAGATATAAATCCTAGTTTTTATGATCAGCAGGTGTATGAATTGGGGCAAATTATGAATTTATTAGAGCACTAATTTTATCACTTGTACAAATGCAAATACTATGTTTTATCCTTAGGTTTGCTGATGAAAATTAAAGCAAGAATGTGTTTAATACACCTGGCAAAGTGCCTTGCCTAAGTTGATATTCTGTAGATAATATTAAATATCAAATCCTTCTCCTATCCTAATACCACAGCAATGCATTTTCACCAAATTCTTTTCCACTGCTTCTTGAATGTTCTTAAAATTACTAGACTGCAATTGATTGTGGGCATCTTGTTGTATTTATTTATTTATTTATTTATTTATTTATTTATTTATTGGTGGTACTAGAGTACCTGGAAACTTTTCTACCTCAAGGCTACACTCCCAGACCTATTTTATACTTTTTACTTGGAAACAGCATCTCTTAAACCAGAGCAGCTGGCTTCGAACCTGAGTCTCCTGTCTTTGCCACCCAAGCACGGGGATCACAAGCATGCGCTACCACACCTGGCTATTTTATATTATTTTCTCTGAAGTGATAATGTCTGGACAGAAAAATGACCTTGACATTTGGACCTCTTTTTCATCCAACCCCAAATTTGCAAATTTCTCATGTAATTAATTTTGAGCTGAGAATTTTTATAATCAATACTATCTATCTTTATCCAATCTCATAGAAGGTAAACACATACACATATGTGTGTACATATATAGAGAATATATATATTCTCTACCAGCAAACCTATGACATATCTCAAGAGGCTTGGAGTGATTAAAGAGTTTTCTCAAGGTACATATAATATATATAATATATGTATATTTCAATATATGTATATTTTAAATATATTATAATATTATAATATCAAATATAAAATGTTTGCTTCTGTTTTTACAGAACTAGTAAATGACATGGTAAGGATGTTGGTCAGAGGCTCCTTGAAGGTGAAAACCCCAGTCTTTCCCCAATACCACACTGTCCTTTGTAAAACTTTGAAAGTTTTTTCAGAAGTAGTTTGAGAAACAGGGAAATTTTTTTTATGAATGAGACCCATGCTGGTGTCCTGTGCATTTCCTAAGGTGGATGCTCTGCTCTGTGGTTTCTTTTCATTCAACACCTCCTGTTGTGAAACAGCCACAATTTAGCCCCAGGAGCTCTGGGCTGACAATGAATTCTTGGAAAGCTGGCATGGGTGTTTTTTCCCTGTCTCACACTAACAGTAATTACAAATAAGGGTTACTCTATGTGGTTGCTCCTACTCTATAATTTTGTTTTCAGTTGCCAGGATTAGTAAATTTGAGGTATGATCGCTGGGTTGGACTACAAAGCTAGAGTTATTTTTGTTGTAACTTCTTGGAAGTTAGCGGTACATTTTCAAATGTTTATTGGTGTCATTGATCGGTTTCAGGATTTACTAGCCTAACTTTTCATCTTCTTTCTCTCAGTGTTTTCTGAATGCCTTTATAGGTCACATCATCTTGCTTTCTGAAAGTCTATCTGAATTGAATTGTAAGCCTTAACCAATGCTTTAAAGAAAAGTATCTTAAAAAATGTATGTTAAAATTAAAAAGTATTCATACTTTAAAATTTAAAAAATTTGGTCTTAAAATTACCTTAAAAGTAAGCAAATATTTGTGCCAACAGCCACTGGCATATACATATTTAGGTAGACAATAACAATATTATGGAGATTATCCATAAATCTAGAAGTAAAATTATTATATTGTATTATTCTGGTTTGAAAAGCAAACTTTGTCACTGAAACTATATGATATTTAACCTATATTAAATGAACTTGCAAGGTGAAGCTCTGGGCACTCATGCACATAGACAGTTCTAGTCAGCATCTATCGTTGAGTGATCTCTGTGCCATGCGTGATGCCCACTTTGTAGCCAAGACCTCAAGGAGAATGAGCATGAGATGATGGCAGCTTATCTTATTCTCCCAGGCCTTGAGGATTAGGATCCTGAGAATAAATGCTTAATAAAGTGCACTGCATGAAAGCAAACTTGGTTGTAAAAATTAAAAATACATGCAAAAAACATTCAAAACTTTGACCTATCCTAGTTAGAAATCTATGGTTGCATGCAACAGAAACCCCAACCAAATAAATGTTAAATATCACAAGGCATATAGTACTTTAATTCCATAGGCACTGTTGGCCTCAGGTTAGCAATGGTTCAAAGACAACTCAGCAGGGAACTAGTTTCTTCCTGTTCATGGTCCACCTTTCACTTTCATGATGTTGCTTAATTCTTTGCCCTTGATTGACAGTGGAAAGATGGTTGCCAGCAGCTGCTGGGGCTACATGGGTTCCACTTCAAAGCCGGTGAGACAGACGAAATCTACATCTCAGAAAACTCCAAAGTCCTGAGACTGAGATTTGTGGGCTAAATTTGGTCATGGATCCATCTCAGTGGCCTTGTGGATAAAAAGTTGCAATTGGCTTAACTCATGTCCTCTGCTCCAGTGTTAAAGGTGGATGGTATCATCTTTCCTAGCAGGGCAAATAAGGGAAAGGCAGAACCCCTAAAGCAAGTCAGGCTTCAGTTGCTACAGGAAGGGGAGTATCTCAGGATGAGAAGTGTGATAAATGTCTAAATACATGCCAAGTATGTTTTGAGAACCATAAGCTTTCCAAGAAGGGGAGGTCAACTACCTTGGATATGGTGAAAATGACTTTATAGAGGGGCCATGTCTGTGCCTGCAATGCAAGCCTTTATAATATAAGAAGATATACATTATTTGTTACAAAGTTTATAACATACTTGGAAAATATAAAAAATGAAGCAAATAAAAATGTACCAATACCTACATGGGACTACTACTATTACTTAACATATATGTGTGCATAAAAATATCTTATGCATATATGTATATGCATATATGTATCTGCCTGTACCCATAATTTGTTTCATGGCATAATCATATTTGTCTAACTTCATAATTAAGAAGAAAGTATATGTACATTTTTAGTGGTACTTTTTTACTTCATATTATATTCATAGCTCAGTATTCATGGAGACATAATGCTTGTTTACCTTCCCATTTCCCCCACAAATGATGCTGAATATGATGAATCAATATGATAAGAACAGTGATTTTCAACCTTAGCTTTACAAAGTGATCCATCCGGGGCTATTAAAAGTCATTCATGCCTGGGGACATGACTGGGCATCTCTAGAGCACTGGTGGGTTTCAAGATCTTTCTAGAGGATTTAACGTTCATAGATGAGTTTGAGCCTCTAGATTAGAAGTACAAGGAGAAAATAATTTCCACAAAGATTATGCAGGGTATTGGTGAGATATCAGGATTAAAAAGTTGCATAATAAATTATTATTGTGATGGCAAGAACACTCAGAGGGAAAATTGCCTTGGGTAAGTTTGTGGATCTCTAGCTTTCCTAAGCAGTGCACCCTGACCAACGAGAAAACTGACAGAAGCCAAATGATGGATGTGTTCTCTATCTGGGAATGCCACAGAAGGTCAGATCCGTACCATTCTCCATCATAAGGTGTCATTATTTTCCTACCTGTGCAGCAACCTGATGGCAGGCATGCTATGTGGCAACAGAAAATAAGACCTAATAAGATAACTGCTATGGTTGGGATCTGAATCCCCCCCCATCTCAGTCGATTCAGCAATGTTCAGAGATTAAATAACTGAATCATGAGGGCTTTATATTCATCACTGAATTAACCCGTTAATGGATTAATAATTTGAGTGGGTTTACTGGGTGGTAACTATCATTAGGTGCCTGGAAATGGTAAGTTATTGGGGTCATGACTTTGGAGATTTTATCTATCTCTGTCTTTTTCTCTGTGTTCTCTCTCTCTCTCTCTCTCTCTCTCTCTCTCTCTCTCTCTCTCTCTCTCTCTCTCTCTCTCTCTCTCTCTCTCTCTCTCTCTCTCTCCCTTTCTCATTTCCTTTTTGTCTCCCTCTCCCTTCTCCCTTCTCCTTCTTTCCTCTCTCCTCCCTTCCTCCTCCTCTTCCTTCTCCTTCTCCTCCTCTTCCTCCTCCTTCTTCTCCTCTTCCTCCTCCTCCTCCTCCTTCTTCTTTCTTCTTCTCTCCTTCTTCTCCTTCTTCTTCTTCTTCTTCTTCTTCTTCTTTCTTCTTCTTCTCTTCTTCTCTCTTCTTCTCTTCTTCTTCTTCTTTCTTCTTCTTCTTCTTCTTCTCTTTCTTCTTCTTCTTCTTCTTCTTCTTCTTCTTCTTCTTCTTCTTCTTCTTCTTCTTCTTCTTCTTCTTCTTTTTCTCTCTCTCTCTCTCTCTCTCTCTCTCTCTCTCTCTCTCTCTCTCTCTCTCTCTCTCTCTCTCTCTCTCTTACTCTTTCTCTCTGCATCTGAACTGCCGTGAACTTAGAAGCTTGCTCTACCATGTCCTGACACCATAATGCCACTACCTTGTAGTAAGCCAATACTGGACTGAACCTCTGAAACACTGAGCCCAAAGAAATATTTTCTTCTCTTTGTTATTCTTGTCAGGTGTTTTGGTCATAGCAATGAGAAGCTCACTGATACACTAATCAAGAACAGAACTGGCCAGGCGTGGTGGCGCACGCTTGTAATCCCAGCGCTTGGGAGGCTGGAGGATTGCATAGGTTAGAAGCCAGCCTCAGCTACTTGGTGAGGCTCTCAGCAATTTAGTGAGACCCTGTTTCCAAATAAAATATAAAATAGGTCTGGGATTATAGCCCAGAGGTAGAAAGCCTCTGAATTCCACCCGAGTACCACAAAAAAAAAAAAAAAAAAAAAAAGAAGAAAGAAAACATCTGGCTCTTTTGGCCAGCAGTGGAATTTGCAGCAAATTGTCTATTTTCTGGAGCTTCTTTTTTTCTTTTTTTTTTTTTTTTACCAATGATAGAGGCATCTTCTTATCTCCAAATCATCTCAGGCACACTGAGAAGCTGAGTCAGATAAGGTATATAAATGCCTCTCTTCATGAGGGGCACCTAGAGTTGACACTGTCTCAGATTCTGGGTTTCTTGTGCTCTTAACATCTACCTTTTCTGAATGTGTGTGTTTCTACCTTAACAGAGTATACCATGACATACTATTTATCTCTGCCCTTCTTAAAAAGTATTTCTTTCCTAGTACCTTGAAGAAAGCTAAAGATACCATGAACGGATATTAGTTTGGTTAATAGGAATTCCATACCTGGAAGAAATGATATTTTTGTCTACAGAACACGGGGTCTAGGAAGAGCTATGTGGGAGTCCTGCTCAGTACCTTCAGCACGATTTTGAGGAGTCATTTAACTATCTCAATATTCCGGAATACCAAGGCTGAAATAGGAGTGACAGGCATCCCGAGGAGGCATCTCAGAGAAGACTGGTGTTTCTTACATAGCTAGGTGTGCAGAACTATAAATTATTAATGCATTTTGTAAAGACATTTTTTTTTTTTTTAAGATCAAACTCCACTTCTTCCGACTGCCTTAAAAACCTTTTCCCACATCACTGGGGGAGTTTTCTACTTCCTGCTGGTGAGTACTCAAGGTGATTTGAAAAAGGCATCCTGCAGACTGGGAGGCTTCTAAGAGTCCTGTGAGCTGAGACCACACACACACACACACACACACACCTTCAAGAAAATACTCACATGTGTCTATGCAGACCATTGCGGTGACCCCGGATCCTTGGAGCCTCAAGCTGATGAAAAAGGAGGAGGAGACGGGCTGTCACAGGCTTCCAGCAGGTGTGGGGGAGGCTCGCACATCCTGAGGCTCGCACATTCCCTTCCATTTATTTCAGTGGTGCTGACTGCATGTGCAGCGAGCCATGCCGTGGCGCAGATACCCCAGAGAAAGAGGAAACCCGTTGAGCAATTTTTCACCATTACGTACTTCACTTCCTAATAAATGAGATCCAGGGCATGCAAACAGCCCGTCTTGTAGATCATCATCTTAGGGAAAATCACAGACCTAACGCAGCACGAAGTAAAAATAAATAATAAATAAATAAATCCAGAGGAGAGCCATTCTAATGCAATTTGATAGCATGACTCTCTTCCCTCAGGGCACCTTGCAACTCTCTGGAAGAAATGCAAACCTCGGAATAGTATCAGGGCTCTCATGGTGAATGAAGAAAATAAACTCAGATAGGTGCTAGATCTTTCTCTGTCTTCTTTCTGGCTGATTTTCATTGTAAGGAAGAGATTTATGTAAAAGTAAAGAAGAACTCAGTGGAGACCAAGTCATACTTCAACAATTCAATTTCCAGTGATTCCCAATTAGTAAGTGGCATGACTTCTGAAGGTCTTAGCCAGTTCTGCCACGTACCATATTCAACTGTGTATTTCAGGACTGTAATGGCGAGGAGGCAGGTGAACACTGGACCTACAACCTGGAAGGCCAGGATTCTCTTACTGCCTTGGATTTCTGCAGCCTCTTCCAGTCTCTGGATCCCTGTGTTTTTACGTGGTCCTCTAGCAGAAAAATACCTCCACATTTGGATGCAACCCCCAATGTTAGTGGGGTCACCTACACTGCTCTCTGTGTCAACTAAGGGAATCGGTGGACAGTAATACAATCTCCCCACATCCACCAGGGAATATAGTATTTCACACAGAAAATAACAAAATACTCCCACGGTCCCGGGGCAATATCCTGAAGTTGTTTGAGGTGAAAGAAAATAACTGTCTTTTGGGCAAAAGCACTTAAACCTTTTAGCTGTAAACTTTGTTGCCTTTTCTTTACACCATCTGAATATTTATTTGCATGCATTCCAGGTGCGTAAAAGAGAGAGCTTTCTCACACTAGTGTGGGAGAGTCCTTGGCACAATTTGTTGTTGTTGTTGTTGTTGTTGTTGTTGTTATTGTTGGTTTTAGCACCATCCGAGATAATAAATCGGATCATTTTTTATAAAAGCCTGGGATTTCCTAGTACATTTTCCAACCTAACCTGGTGAATCACCAAGGCTAGCAAACTCCTGAGGCTCTTATTTTTGGCTAGTTCTGGGAGTAGAGTTAAAAGGACAAAGCGGTTGTTGACTTCTCTGTATTCTGGAGATTTTAAGATGTGTCGAAATAAAGAAAATAATGTTCATTTTTTTTCCCCCAGAAATCAAAAGTGTAGAGGAGTTTCCCTTTACCTCAACACATGAGGAAATTGGTTCCCAGTCTCCTTCATTAAATAGCACAGTCCATGCTAATGATCACACATCATCTACCCTTTATACAATAGAAATGCTAAATGGATAAGTAACCTTTGAGGTCTGTAAAATATTAGGATGAAGAGACCTTCATACATCTATCTTCCAAGGCTGCAGAAAGCCAGGTTAATTGAGGATAGAAAAGATAAAGGGAATTCAGTCAATCCCTGGTAATTTTTACCATGTCTTTTTTCTCTCTGGTGTTTATTTGTTGGTTGTTGTTGTTGTTGTTGTTGCTACTATTTTTATTCTTCATTGTCACATTTTCCAAGTTTTGGTGCCCCAAACTTGGTAAAAATCATACATCATGTGTCCTTTTTTTTTTGTGTGTGTGTGTGTGTGTGTGTGTGTGGTACTAGAGATTGAACCCTGAACCCATGGGCTTTCAACCTCCGAGTTACACCTCCAGCCCCATTTTATCTTCTCTATTTTGAAACAGGGTCACAATAGCTGAGGCTGGCTTCGAACTGCAGTCGTCCTGTCTCAGCCACCCCCCCGCCCCAAGTACTGGGATTACAAGTATTGCCATCATGCCTGGCTTGTCCTTTTGATACTGATACTGACTGCAGGACATTGAAAGTATAGGACGATTGGGTTTAGTTCTTCTCTAAAAGTTTTGTAGAATTCAGTTGGAAACCAATCTGGGCCTGGGATTTTATTTGATGGCAAAAATTTCATTGGTGTTTTTCTTTTTTGGCTTGCTATTGGTTGATTTAGGTTTTCTACGTCCTCTTAGTTCAAGTTAGGTAGGTTATATGTGCTTAGGAATATGTTGATTTCTTCCAGGCTTTCCAGTTTTTGGGGTATAAATATTCAAAATAGTTTCTGATGATACTTTGAATTTTCCCCACTGTCTGTGGTAATGTCTCCTTTTTCATTTCTGATTTTAATAATTTGAATTTATTCCCTCTTTATTTTGGTTAAGTTGGCTAGGGATTTGTTGCTCTTGATAATCTTTTTTTAAAAAAAAAAAACAGCTTTTGGTTTTGTTAACCCTTTGTGTTTGTATTCTCTATTTTATTTATTTATTTCTGCTCTGATTTAAAATATATCCTTCCTTCTGCTGTCTTCAGGAGGACTAGGTCCTCCAGATGTGTCATTAGGTTGTTTATTTGGCGATATTCTGTTCTTATGTGGGCACTTAATGCTATAAATTTTCCTCTTGGAGAAGAACCTCAGTGGATACAGGGTAAAAGGGAAGGTAACGAGGAAGATGAAGGCTCATTGATGGAAATACTACCATGGACTATGTGTATACATGTGAGTATACCATTATCATTCTGAGCACTTGGTATTGGATGGGAGGGAAATGGGGAGGCAGGAGGAAGGCACCAAACACTGTGTACATGTATGGCATTGTCAACATGATTTACATTATGATGTGAGACTATAATGCATCAACAAAAGCAAAAGCAAAATGAAAAAATAAAGTATAGGAGGAAAACCAATGAATTATGATTTAGGAAACAGAGGTGGAACCTCGAAGATTTCAAACTTATCTAACTTCTCTTAATTACACTTCAGTGCATAAAAAGGGGAAACAGTGTTTACTCTTGTAGGTGTTTGGGCTAGGCTGTAGTTGAGACTGGGACAGAGGCTCAGAGCCACATGTGATTTCCCTGTGGTTCCACAAGATCATATGACTCCCAGCCAGTAGGATGTAACTAGGAGCAAGTGGTCCACGAGGGCCTTCCATGAGTGGTTTGGTCATCAAGAGAAGTGACTTGGACACAGTAACCATGGCAACCAGGCTGATGCCTCACAGGGAAGGATTAAAGTCACCCATCCTTTAATGGACTACCAAAGTTTGACCAGTAAGAATTTTAGCCATCACTATGATGGTCAATAGACCAGGGGCCTCTCCCCAAACACAGCTTCTCTGGTCCTTGTGCACCTGGATAAAAATGAAGTGGACTTCCAAAAAACACTGAAATCTTCATCTCAACCTCCGGAGACTTAGAACTCAAAGTAAGGTAAGTTTTATTTATTAAAAATTCAAATAAACCAAAGAAATCTCCCATGAGTGACTTTTCAGAAGGTTTCCCTACATACAGACCAAAAGCAGAAGTTTCTAAATTCCAAGAGAATCACATGAAAAAAGGCTATGCTGCTACCAAGACTGTGTTGGATGTCTATAAGGGTAGAATTTAAGTTTCTTTATATTAAATCACTAAAATTTCAAGGTTGTTTGTTACAGTAGGTAGTATAAACATAATTCTCTCAAGGATTAAGTGAAAAAATATAAATCATTGTGCCAATTCTAAGATACTATGTAGATTTATTTTTTATTTGTATTTTATTTATTTATTTTTTATTTTTGGTGGTACTGGGGGTGGAACTCAGAGGCTTTCTACCTCCAGGCTATACTCCCAGACCTATATTTTTATATTTTATTTGGAAATAGGGTCTCAGTAAGTTGCTGAGAGCCTCACTAAGTAGCTGAAGCTGGCTTCAAACCTGTGGGATCCTCCTGTCTCAGCCTCCCAAGCGCAGAGATTACAAGAGTGGGCCACCACGCCCGGCTTACTATGTAGATTTAAAAGTCTTTACTGACATAGTTGTATAACTTGAGAGGGGTAGATGAGTTATACTGAAATAAAATATTACCTACTGGTATTGATTCAATATTTAGTCCATGATGTGAACTCAATAGAGTTTACCGTATATATTCCTTCTGGCCACCTTGAAGTAGATTTGTTTGCTTGTTACCCATATTTACAATAGAAGAAACTGAGTTTTATAGATATTAAGTCTCCTGTCTAATAACGTCTTTCAATTTCCCATAGTTGAGTGTTCACCTTAAAATTGTTCCTGCCCAAATCTTTTATACTCTGTTACCGTGTTTAAACTTTTAAAACTTTTACTAGAGGAAAGATAAAGAGTTTATTCCTCTTTCTCTGTCTGAGAAGTCTAGCAGATGGTGCAAACAAGAAGCACTGTATTGATTCCAACAAGCCTTAAAATTCCAGTGGTGTCCAAATATCAAAGTCAATCAGGAAGCCAAATATGAGAAGGAAGGAGGGGAGAGGGAATGGGGTGGGAATTGGGGAAGGCCTAATGAGTGATGTGTGTATGTATGCCCCTCTCATCTCATACTCCCATTAAGATATATGACTATAATGCACCATTTAAAGAAATTCTGAATGTGGTTGCCAGGCAACCTTTAATCCCAGTATTTGAAAGGCTGATCACAGGTTAGTGGCCAGCCTCAGCTACTTAGGCCCTCCACAACTTAGTGAGACCCTATTTCAAAATAAAAAGAATAATAATAAAAAAAAACAGGGGTGGGAGTGTAGCTTGGAGGTAAAATGTCCCTGGGTTCAATCCCAGTACTGGAAAAAAAAATTGATGGCGCAGATGACAGTCATTGAAGTTATTCTCCATTTGTGAGAGGATATTTTTCACTCAAAACCATGTGGTTCAGGTAATTGAGTTCTCTATTTTCTTGCATCAAAAGCAACCCGGAACGGCTGAAGTCTTGGGTAGATTAGGGGGTTCCCTGCCCTTTTGTTTTTCTCTGGCTTTAAAAGTTCACCTGCCAAGATAGTGTGAGATGAGCTGCTTTTTAAATATTTTTTACTAGATGAGGGATTGCTAGTACATTCTCTTTTGTCACTAATGATTTTACATTTGTCACTCTTAGCAGGTAGACCGTCCATGGACCATGGACCAATTTCACATTCATTTTGGATACTATCTGGGATATTATTTTCATTCAAGGGCATTCATTGGAACCTTGCAGATTATTTATTTCGTACAGGTTGAAACTATATGGAGCTGTAATGGATGTTAGCCTTGACCTAGGGCATTTTAGACACAACGCCTTCTCTATCACAACTCTCCTCTTTCTTTCACTAAACGATATGAGAAGTTGACCATTTTCAGCAGTTCAAAGACTCATCTCCCATCCCTCTGTCCACAGGTAGCTGCAGATGCCTGCCTCAGGCTTGAGAATTCTGGTTTAGTTAAACTTTCTGCTGTTCAGATAAAAAACAGCAGCAATTTTCTGCTTGAATTTCTCCGTGACTAAATCCATTGATCATCCTTTCTCTCTGTGAGTGAGAAGTGTGTTTTCTCCTTAATAACTCCTATCCTTCTCCCTGGAATTTTTTTTCCCCTTCGCTTGTTTGTGTTGTGTTGGTCAGTCGGACGCACTATTCCTCTGAGAGACACAGAGAGCGTAAAAATTGAAGTTATTTTATGCTTGGGCTCCTTTGGTCCCAATTTTCAAATCCTCATGTCAATTTTAACACATCAGTGTCATGTGGTGAGTGTTATGGAAATTTCAGTGGGGTCTTTGGGAGGCAATTTATATAGTAATCCCTCCCCCACCCCACCCACAACCCTGCTGCAATTCCTGTCTTTTTTTTTTTTAAGAATAAGCAGATCTATAATTAATGTGGATTTTTAAAATATAGCTGCATTCGACATTCTCATAGCTGGTTCTCAATGCTATGTCTTCTTTGCAGTATAAACACAGCAACATAAATGCTCGCTAGCTCTCTCTTCTAATAAATGGGCTTGTGTAAAAGGAATAAAAATTACAGTTTGTTGGCGGTAAAGAGCAACTAATTACTCAGGAAGAAGCATGTTTTTATTTTTCAAAACTGCACTGAAAATGGTTTATCATGCAATAAATTTGCTAATCACCAGTTAGGAAACACAGTGCCATCTCCACCTACCCACAGCAGCTTCCTTTGAAAGTTGGTATGTTACAGTTTGGATAGGAAATTATATCCTTCGGAAAATGAAGATGACAGAAGACGTTCGTTGAATAGCTTAGAAGTCCTCAGCCGTCAGAAGCCTCACTGCATAAACAAGTGAATGCTTAATGATGCCCACAAAGAAGTGCTGGCCCTGGCTTGGCTGGGTGAGCAGACCTCCTGATCCTTTCTCACCAAGATAATTATTTATCTTCTTTTCTCATCCTAACAGCGAATGCACAGGCCTTTCAAATGTAGAACACTTGTGTCTCCTCCCAAAGTTCCCTCTCCTCATCCCCTTGCCATCTGGAAATGTTAATTTCCAATAGATTTCTGTTTATTTTTTTTTAGGAAGAATCTAGGAAACCATTGTCTTACCCCAAATGGCAGGAACCCAGTTGGGTGAACTTGAACCTGCACAAGAAAATGCCAGGTCTAGATATGGCATGAGGACTGGCCCACTCTCTAGGTCCACAGGGTCCGGGCAGAGTCATCTACTCTTTCTCAGGAAGAACTTTTCTGAGCATTCTCATCCACAGTGTCTGTGGTACTCCTGTACCTTTGGAAGTTATACTATCCTTTATTGTTTCATTTTCTTCTTAGACACCTCTTCCTCCTCCTCCTCCTCCTCCTCCTCCTCCTCCTCTTCCTCCTCCTCCTCCTCTTCCTCTTCCTCCTTCTCCACCTCCTTCTTCTTTAATAGGAAGATTGAACCCAGGATCATTCTTACTCATAGCTACATCCCCAGCCCTTTTATTATTTTTTTTTATTTTGAAACAGAATTGCACTAAGTTGTGGTGTGCCTAGGCAGCCGAGGCCGACTATGAACCTGCAACCCTCTCTCCCATCCTCAAGAGTACTGGAATTACAAACATGTGCTACCAAAATTAGCTCTTAAACTTCTTAGAATTAAAAGTCATTTCATTTATCTGTGTTATTAACCTATGCATCTGGTTTTTCATCAGAAGCTAATTTCAAAGAAAGAAAAGAGAAAAATATGTCCGTTTTGATAATCTCTGGGACACCGGTATCTGGTTTTCAATGCCTTGTCTTTTTAGCAGTATACACACAGAAACATGAATGCTCGCTAGCTCTCCCTCCTAATAAATGGGCTTGTGTAAATAGAATAAAAATTACGCATACTAGTTTCTGGTAAGTATTAAATGAATCAACTGAATAATAAATGGATGAACATTTAGGTTTTCCACCCCTACTTCACAAATCAAAGCAGTCATTAACTATGACTTAGTTCACCGGACATAGTCAAACTCTTGGTTGTCTTCCAAAGACCAATATGTTGAAAGCTAGATGGCCAATCTGTTGCATTCTGAGGAGGTGGCGGACCCTTTAAGAGGTGGAGTTTTGTAGGAGGAAATTAGGTCATTGGGGCTGTGTCCTTGAAAAAGGTACTAGGACCCTGGCCCCTTCCTCTCTCTCTCTTTATTTCCAGACCACTAGGAGATGATCAGCGTCCTCCATTCCACACTCCCACCATGATGCGTTGCTTTGCCACAGGTCCAAAACCCCAGGGTCAAGGGACTATGGACTGGGGGGAAAAAACAACTCTGAAACCATGAGCCTGAATAAAGCTTTTTTTTTTTTTTAAGTTGTTTATCTCAGGTACTTGTCATAGCAGCAGAAAGGTGACTAATACCCAGACAGTCTCTGGAGGTGACCTAGTGTGAAAGTCAAGAGGAGGCACTGGTGGAAGCTCTCCCTCTGAGCAGATGGAAACAGCGTAACTTTCATCACCATCTTTCTTTTACATAGAGAAAATGTATCACCTGCAAAGCTAGCAGTTAGGTCTTTTGCACAAGAGCATCAATCTTACCAACCCTGGTGTCTAACATGCCTGCTTGTTGAGGATGTCAAATGACCTCACCCTGGAGACTTGGGCCAATTTCTTCCTTAGCAGTTGTGCAACTGAGACTACATCATCAAATTTCTTTGAGTCTCAGGTTGTTATCATGAACATTCACCACGACAGTCCTTCCTTTGTTTTCTCATTTGGGTTTATTGAAAGAAAATGGAAATGGGGTATCTGACAGTATTTTGACATGACTTGAAAAAGAGAAATCATTTGGAGAATCATTCTTTTAAAGAAAATTCTGAAGTTTTATTGCTGCAGGACTTACAGGGTATGTATGTATGTATGTATGTATGTATATATGTATGTATGTATGTGTGTATGTATATATGTGTGTATATATGTATGTATGTATATATATATACATATATATATATACACACATATGTATGTATGTATGTATGTATGTATTCATTTTTGTGGTACTGGGAATGGAACCCAAGGGCATTCCACCTTTGAGCTGCACGCCCAGCCCTATTTTTTAATTCTTTATTTTGAAATTGGGTCTCACTAAGTTGCAAAGGGCCCTCACTAAGTAGCTGAGGCTGTCTGCGAACCACGATCCTCCAGTCTCAGCCTCCCGAATGCTGAGATTACAAGGGTGCACTACCATCCAGAGTCTTTAAAAGTTGTTTTATATCTTTTTTTTTTTTTTTTGGTGTGTGTGTGTGTGTGTGTGTGTGTGTTACTGGGGATAAAACCCAGGGGCATTTTATCTCTGAGCCACATCCTCAGCCTTATTTTTTATTGACAGGGCCTCACTGAGTTACAAAGAGCCTCACTAAATAGCTGAGGCTGTCCTCAAACCACAATCCTCCTGCCTCAGCCTCCCAAATGCTGGGATTACAAGTGTGCACCACCACGCCCAAATGCTTTATATCAATTTAATAATAATTGTGGGCAACAAACATGATCTTTGAATCTTGAAAATAACTTCACAATGGACTCCACAAAGAACATATATGGTAGATGAGCATGGTATGGTGGTACACACCTGTAATTCCAGGGGCTGAGAGAGGAGTTTTGCAGATTCTAGGCCAGCCTCTGCAATTTATTGAGGCCCACAGCCACTTAATGAGACTCTGTTTAAAATTTAAAAAGGCTTATAGGTGTAGCTCAGAGATAGAATGAGTCTGGGTTCAATTCTTAGCATAAATAAATAAATAAATAAATAAATAGCATGTAGGATTTCCTAAAATATACTACAATAAGAAACATATTTTTTTCTGGACTATTCTTATGGAGTACTGCTCCACAGGATCTAGTCTGTGCACACGGCTTTATTACTTTGAGTAACCTGTTATACTGACATTAGTATCTGTTCTGAAAACAGCAAATACAATTAAATTTTATTTATTTATTTATTTATTTATTTATTTATTTATTTATTTATTTATATTTATGCGGTATTGGGGATGGAATCCAGGGGCATTCTACCTCTGAGTTATACTCCCAGCCCTATTTTTCAGTCTTTTATTCTTTGAAACATGGTCTCACTGAGTTGTGAAGGTTCTCGCTCGCTAAGTAACTAAGGCTGTCCGTGAACCGCGATCCTCCTGCCTCAGCCTCCTGAATGCTGGGATTACAAGCATGAGCCACCATGCCTGGCTTAACTTTATTTTTTAAATGATTTATTACAAACTGTCATTGGACTGTAAAGCACGTCTTTGTTTTCTGTGTCCCCATGACATGTAGGCAGTCTCATGGTGACAGAAAATAGGTCAATGAGAAAATGGCCTCTCAAGGTCAAAGCACATGTACATATTTACCTCGAGTCTCTCTGGAGCATCCCTTTTCTGTTCATAGTCACATCCTGCACGAGTTTATTGCCTGAAACTTGATTCAGATGTGATAGGCAGTCTTTTGATTTTATGGGATCAAAGAGGCATTCTTCCTCTCCTGGAGAAAAACAAAACAAAACAAAACATTATCTCTTAAGTCTATCTTTACATTCAGGATCCTGGTGGGGAGATGAAGCTTGTGGAAAGTCTATCATTTAGAGGCATTGAAGCTGTGTTATATTATGTCAGGTTCCGTCTTCTCTTTGCTCCCATTTGGAGTCTCCTCCTACAAAATTACTGCTTTGAAAGCAAGGAGTTGGTCTTTTCTTTCTTTCTTGTTTCAGTGGAAGACTATGGAATTAATCCTTTTACATGAAATTACAACTGTATGTTCAAAGACCTCTACTCACTGTGTCCCTACTTTGATCATGGGATAGTTGCTCACTGGTTACACGTGGTAGCTATTTTTTTTTCCATTTGTAAAACAGCATTAATGCCTCTTACCAACAGTATGGATAAGACAAAAGTACGTGAAAAGATATTTGTGATTTTCTGTAAGTCTTCTAGCAAACCAGCGGAGGGTTCAGGTGGATGGCTTACCCAGGCAGTCATTAGTGAAAATAGGGGTCAGGTATAACATGGAGTTCAAGTACGGGAGACGCTGGAGTCTGTTTGCTTGTGTCTTTATTGTGTCTCCCGAGATTTTACACAGGTTATCAACGTCTTTGTGCCTCAGTTTTCTTGTTTATGAAATGTGAAATGAAGTCGCTATCATGGTTCTTAACTCCCAATGTTAACGTAAGGTTTAAAGATGATCCATGTAATTATTATTACATGGATTTGTAGATTAGTAGTGCTAATTAGTAATACTTAAGTATTCAGTAGTATTATCCGTTGTTACTATTATTTAAACTGACAAGATTTACCTACTTATTTTTTTACAAAAGATTTATGAAACCAAATCAGATAAAAATGTATTCAACCTTTAAAGCATATAACTATGTGTGCTCTTATAATTGTTAAACAGAAAATACAGATGTGCAAATACAATCTGGTGCCTTGCTCTGACCAAAATTTCTTTTGAATCCTTAAGTTGATTCATTAATTCAGCCTCTAATTTTGAGTCTATTTGGACTTGTGGAATTTCATGTGACTCCTTTCTCCCTCCCTTCCTCCCTCTCTTCCTCCCTCCCTCCCTTCCTTCCTTCCTTCCTTTCTTCCTTCCTTTTCCTTTCTTTCTTCCTTCCTTTCTCCTTCTTTGCCTTCCTTCCTCCTTCCCTTCCCTTCTTTTCTACCCATGATGGGAAATAAATGAGAACAAATATACTAGGTGCCAGAAATAATTTACCCACCCATGTATAATTGGTTTAGACAGGTGTATGAGAAACATGCCTCTTTTTTTCACGTGACAAGGCAAGTTCTAAGTCCTCTCTTTCTCCAGCTGAAGGTCACAAGCTGCTGGCTTTGCTGGCTCAGCTTGACGTCCCCAGTCCAGGCCAACTAGTGGTCACTGACCACAAATCTAATGAGAGGGAGAGGTGAAGAACTGAGCAAGGGGCCAGCATGCGCTGGGAGAAGGAAGACACAGACTAAAGGAGGCAAAGGAGCAATGAGCCGTAACACCTGAGACACTGAAGCGCCTGAGAGGGGCTGGGGCGCAGTGCACACAGTCGCTGCTTCTCCAGAAGCAGGATATGCCTGTGCCCTTATCCTGAACTAAGCATCTGTCAATGAACCCCGGACTGTGTGGGATCCTGCATATCACAGACATCATAAGACATAATTCCATTGTAGAGCAATCAGTTGGGAAGTTAAGCTTGTAAAAGAAGGCCTAAACACTCATTGCTCACAGCCTGAGCTTGTGTGCCCCAATGTTGCTATATGTGTAAGGAGGGAGAAAGTTCAGGCTCTGATGTAACTACAGATATAAAAGTATGATGGATACCAATGTATCATGGGTGTAACTATAGATCTAAACTTCTCATCTAGTCATCTAGTCGCCATCCATTTCTATTTGATCTTCCATCCATCCATCCATCCATCCATCCATCCATCCATCATTTATCTACCTCCCTTTCCTCCTCCCATCCTTCCTTCCTTCCTTTCTTCTTCCCTTCATTCATTTCTCTATCTTTTTCACTGTACTGGGGATTGAATTCAGAGACATTCTATCTCCAAGCTCCACCTCTAGCCACCATTATTATTATTATTATTATTATTTATTATTATTGTTGTTGTTGTTGTTGTTGTTGGTAGTAGTAGTATTGTTGTTGTTATTGAAATGGAGTGTAAGTTGCTGAGAGTATCACTAAGTTGCCAAGCTGGTCTCACGATCCTCCCTTCTCAGCCTCCCAAGTCCTGGGATGACAGGCATGCACCACCATGCCCAGCCGCGCCCTCCTCTCTTCTCTGTGCTGCTCTTCAGCACAGTAAAGTAAAGAGGGTCTTGACCCTGAAGGAATCGGGCGTGGCTCAGCACACCAGCTAGCAAGCCCCCAGCCAAGCCAGACCCTCACCACACTCCTGTTCTTGGCTTTTTCCTTTTCAGGCAGCTTCTGGACCTTCAGGAGGAGAGCGCTTGGTGGGCTTTGCTTTTTTCCTGTTCTGTGAAGGCTGGTGAAGGGGCCGGCATGACAACCCCCCTGTAGCTGAGTCCTGTTGATTAGGGGATGGATCTCGAGCAAGCAGCTGTACATGCGTGCCCCCCTCAGTGACCCTTGCCAGTCTCCCTCACCCATGACCTGGAGGGACTGTCTCCCAGGGAGGCAAGGTCAGGCTGGGCATCCATCAGCCTTGGCTTCTACTAGCTGCGCGATGGAGCATTTTCTGATGTTGACACCCATGCATGGCCAGCTGGTTGGAGGCTCATTTCTTGCTGCACGTTGAACTGTCATCCCCAAAGGCCCGCTGCTTATCCAGGCCCTGGCAGCCCTTCCAGGCTGCACTGACATGAGGACCCGATGCTCTGACCGCTGCCGGAACTCATGAACGCGGGGCCCTTCCATTCGCACTAACGTCTGGAATCTCTTCTGATCTAAAATATATGTACCCGACTGTTGTTTTTTTCCTAATGTATAATTATCCTGAAGAGTACTCTTGCTATAACATCTATTTCTTTCCCTGCCCCTTGTACTCATTTTGACGATAAAATACATACATAGTAATTAAACGGACTAGAAAACTTTAAACGGTTTGATTGACAGGTACAATGACTGTGTTTACAGAAGCACCTGAAAAAAAATTTCCCCTTCTTTATATTGTATTCAATTTGCTTAACCCTACAGCCTCAATTGTGTGCATTTCCATGGGGGTGGACTGCCCAGGTAATCCCACTCCAAGGCGATAGTACCACAGAACATGAACGTGCCTATTGCATAGTAGTCTCTCAGATGCAAGGGTAGATGGCCTTTCGTTTAACTAAATATTTGTCAAATTCTGGTTCTCTTACCTTTGTCTCCTTTAATGACTTTGGAGGCTGAGACAGGAGGATTGTTAAGTTTGAGGCCAGCCTAGCAATGAAACAAGGCTCTCAGCAACCTAGTGAGACCCTGTTTCAAAAAACAAAACAAAGCAAAAACGGGGTGGGAGGTATAACTCAGAGATAGAATGCCCCCAGGTTCTTTTTCAAAAAAGAAACACACACACGCACGCACACGCACACACACACACGCACACACACCTTTAATGTAATGATTTTAAATCAATTAATCAAATTGACTAATCTAGTTAGAAGTCATGTGATTATTAAAATTTCCAAGTTACTTTAATGACACATGAGGCCACAATAATACTATATTTGGAACCCAGAGTATCCTAAAAATTTTAGGCAATGCAGTGACCCTTAGACATAAAATACTGCTATGAAATAATTTCAAATTTGTTCTTTTAATGCAGGATAGACAAATATAGGAATGCAGGAAATAATTAACTATATTAGGTAGATTAATTACATGCTTCTAGTCTAAGTACAAGATCCAGTTGGGTCAGCTGAAAAACAAGATCTAACACAGTATTTGTATTATTTCCACAAGGCATTGCTCGGTCACCTGTGGTCAACCATGCTTTTCCTCCAGTGGCCCCTGCACAGTAGTAGGAGCATGAGCCTTTCCTGCCTGGCAGAATAATATCATCCTGTTCAAGTTTCCTCTAAATCACACTGGACACCATGCTGTAAGAGGGTCCTAGTTTTCCCACCCCAGTTTTCTCTGACAATCTCTAGACTGCTATTTCTGCAGAATAATTGAGATCTCATTCCTCTTTTCTCATTGCCCACTATTAGCTACCAATCCAGCTATGAATTTTTCCAACCCTTGTTTTGATCTCCACAGCCTATCTCTGTTTCACGATTATTTGTGAAAATCTGAACTTACATTGGTGAAGAAAGGCATATTCCCAATGATAGCCTCTCTAGTGCAAGGTTCTCGTGGTGAGGACCATGGGGAAGGGGTGTATCTGACTTGACCTTCCCTGCTCAGTGCCCCAGCCTGTCACTCATTGTAGGGATTAATATTTTACAAGATGCAGATCAGTTACTTTGGCTTATTGCTTCCATGGTCTTTGTCTTCCAGAAACTTTGAATGAACAACATTTCCATATATACTTGAAATTGAGGATTCCATAAAACTGATGGTGCCATTGTGACTTCCCTTACTCTACAGGAGAAAAACTGAGTTTGGTAGAATGAGTGACTTTTCCTAGATCCTGTTGAAAGTGTTGAAAGTTAGCATCTGAATCTAGGTTGCAACCCAAGAACAAGAATCTATGTTTTTATTATGACTATTGAAAAATAGTCAACAAGCTGGGTGTGGCAACACATACTTGTAATCTCAGTACTTGGGAGGGTGAGACAGGACAATCACAGGTTCAAGGCCAGCCTCAACAATTTAGTGAGATTTCAGCAACTTAGGAAGACTTTCTTGCAATATCAAAAGGGTCTGAGGATGTATCTTGGAGGTAGAATATCCTTGGTTTTAATTTCTAGTACTACAAAAATAAATAAATAAAAGACTGGGAATGTGGCTCAGAGGTAGAATGCCCCTGATTGCAATTCCTAGCACCAAAAATCATCATCATCACCCTCCTCCTCCTCCTCCTCCTTATCATCATCATCTGAAACATTAGAGTGCCTTAACAATATCTGAATGTTAACTTCTTTGATTTCCTTTTCTTGCCTTATTGCTCTGGCTAGAGTCTCAAGTACTATATTGAAGAGAAGTGGTGATAATGGACATCCTTGGCTTGTTCCTGTTTTTAGGGAGAATTCTTGAAGATTTTCCCCATTTAGTATGATGTTGTATGTGGGCTTATTGTAGATTGCCTTTATGATGTTGAGATATGTTCCTTCTATTCCGATTCTCTGCAGTGCTTTTATCATAAATAGGTGTTGGATTTTATCAAATGCTTTTTCAGCATCTATTGAAATGATCATGTGGTTTTTGTCTTTGGTTCTGTTTATATGATGGATTCCATGTATTGTTCGTATGTTTGGGCCAGCCTTGCATCCCTTGGATGAACCCTTACCTGGTCATGATGTATGATTTTCTTTATGTGTTTTTGAATGCGTGTTGCTAGTGTTTCGTTTAGCAGTTTTGCATCCAAATTCATCAAAGATATAGGCCTGTAGTTCTCCTTCTTTGAACTGTCTTTGCCAACTTCTGTAAGTAGAAGACCTACCAAAAGCAAATAATTAAAAGACCTTTTCTCTGTGGTAGTAGTATTAAAAATGAACAAATGAGAACCAATTTCTGTACTCTGAGTTTATAATCTCTTCTAGTACTCGGGTGTTATAAGTGCAAGAACTATTTCCCTCTAATTTATTAAAGCAATCAGCTCAGAGAAATTTACAAAGTTACCAGAGTTCACCCTGCTAAGAAGTGGTAGGTGGCACTGGGATTTTCAGTTAATTTCTCTTTTTCTGTACTCCTTTTGCTACAGTGTACAGATGTGCAAACTCCCAAGTTCAGCTCAATAGAGCATCGTGATGAGCTAAACGTTACCCACTGCCCTGTCCTAACACTACTTATGGCTCCTCGTTATCAATGATAGGCTGTTCTAAGTTGTGAAAAGGGACATTTGTCCCAAGGCATCGAGGATGAGGGTGTTGGCGTCCCAACTCGCCCCATCCTTCTGAATAATACATCCAAGATTAGCCCATAGGTATCAGCACTTTGTTGCCTCTTTAGGTTTCATTTGTTATGTATTTTTTAAATTGTGCTTTTATACCTATTGTCAGGTTCAAAACTCAAAATGTTAATTGATTGTCAAGTCATCCAGCTTCCCTTTCTAGAAGGAATCGATGTCACCAGATCAAATTGTTCTGGAGATGCTTTGTGCACACTGGAACCTCGGGGTGTGGATGCTTTCCTCCCAGAGCTGTCTCCTCCGGATCATTCCTAGCAGTGCATGACCGCCGGCCTCATTCATTGCCCAGATGCTTTGTTTTACAGCATCTCTCCACCATGAATTATTGAACCAGGTCTGCCTTGATAGGCATTTAAGTTGTTTCACATAATTTACTAAATCAAAAAATACTACAGTGAATATTTTCAGACATACTTCTTTGCACATACGCATCACTACATCTGCATGATAAATTTCCAGGACTGGAATGGCTGGGTCTCGGAGCCTGTCTGTTTAAATTTTTAATAGATCTTGTTACAGCTACTCATCCCTTTGCAATTTGATAAGCTGAAAGGTGGGAAGGGAGGTCTCTTTGTGATTTTAGTTTGTACTTACTTTATTTTTTCTTTATACTTCTTTTTTCTTTCCTTTTTTTCTCTTTCTTTCTACCTGCGAGCTCTCTCTCTCTCTCTCTCTCTCTCTCTCTCTCTCTCTCTCTCTCTCTCTCTCTCTCTTTCTCTCTCTTTTTTTGTTTTGGTGGTACTGGGGTTCCTGGAAACCCTTCTACCTCCGGACTACACTCCCAGACCCATTTTTATATTTTTATTTGGAAACAGGGTCTCTTAAGCCAGTGAGGCTGGCTTGAACCTGCGTGATCCTTCTGTCTCCACCTCCCAAGCGTGGGGATTACAAGCGTGTGCCACCATGCCCGGCTGCAAGCTACATTTCTAGCCCTGGTTTTTATCTTTTATTTTGAAACAGGGGCTCATTAAATTGTGGAGTGCCTCACTAAAGTAGCTGAGGCTGGCCACAAACCCACAATCCTCTTGTGTCAGCCTCCCAAGTGCTGGGATTACAACTGTACACTAACTACCATGCCCAGCTTTGTACTTACTTTAATATGAATGAAAGTAAGCATTTAAAAACACTTTGTGTTTCAGGCCTTTTTGTATTTCTTTTCTTGTGAACTTTCATAGTCTTGTCCATTATTTTACAGCCTCGATGTTCTTTTATTTTATTGGTTTGTAGAAATATTTCCTGCTAATAATATTACATAATTAATTTATCTATATGTTTATTTTTGTGGTCCTGGGAATTTTATAGAGGAGCATTCTACTTCCAAACAACACCTCTAACCTCATTTTTAAAACTTTTGAAACAAGGTCTTGCTAAGTTGCTGAGGCTGTCCTTGAACTTGATATCCTCTTGTCTCAGTCTCCCAAGTACTGGGATGACAGGCATGGGCCACCACACCTGGCTTCAGTGAAATTATTACTTTGCCAACTGTTTCTCAGATGGTTTTCCCACTGCATAATTGACTTTGATTTTGCTGTTTATATTATATGCAGGATCCTTAAATACAGCATCACTAATCTCTATGTTGTATCATCCTAATGCACAGTGGAGTTGAAAGAGGGAAAGTCTTTTTCCATTCTCTCCAGGTAGTACAAGAAGTAATGGCAGGAGAGAGCTGAGGACAGATCTAGGCTTCTTTTCATCGACACCTTTCTGGAGGACAATAGTGTCATATGTCACAGGGTTGAGCAAATCCTCTTGGTCCACATGTCCTTAGTGGGTGGGGATCGGTTGTCAATCAGCTTTCAGTGATGGGATGAACAGCAGGTTTTCATTTCAATGGCCAGGCAGTGGCACAACACACAGCCTCTAAGTCTGTTTCTTCAATCGCTTCTGAGAATGCACTCTCAACTCACTGTGAGTCCTTTCCTCCTGTCCCCATCCTCCTCCCTGGTGCGCTTACAGGCTCTCCTTCTCTGGAAGTCTTCCCTGACTGCGCAGGAGGAAGCAGGTCTGGCTTCTTTCCCCATGGTGCACTAGCTGAAGGATGCTGTCTTGCCCAGAGAAAGCCCCTTCCATCCTACCAGCCATAAGGCGCTAGAAGCAAGGAGTATGTCGTGGGCACTGTCTCCTCATTACCTGGACCAAGTACTGGCAGGTCATAGATGTTCCTGCATTCTTAGAAAATGAATTAATAGGTAAATATAGCATAAGAAGACTAAGGACTATATTTCAGTGGAAAACCCTGAGTTAGACTCCAGCTTGCTCATTTCTACGGAGAATGGACACAGGCCAAGTTATTTCACAAAACTCCACAGGCTTCATCGTTAAAGTGATTTTACCTAACATATCTATGGGCCGGGAGGTACAGTGTTCAGTGGTACAGCAAGTACTTAGCAGGTGCAAAGCTGTGGGTTCAATTCCCGGCTCTGAAAACAAAAAATATTGTCTGCTTCATGAACTGAACATGAGGAATATATGGGATGTTCCTTGTAATCATGATAAATAGAATGATTATTCTGTTAGCCTGATTACAGCTTTGCCCTGAACTGGCTCCTTTAAGAATCCACTTCCCTGAGCTCCTCTGCAAGATGGGGTTGTTTAGCTGGCTGGTAAAAGTCCTGAATGCAGCACAGTGTGGTTTGACGTACACCGAGAGCACTGTGCTCTGCGTCGTTGCTCTGTGGCTTCTAAATGGTTGGAACACCTCAAAGCCTGACACGCAATGCAAGGTCACTAAATGAAAATAATATAAAACGAAAAAAACATATGCATAGGTATAAAAAGTATGTATATGCATATGCAATGGCTAACCTAATAATATTATTAGAATAAGTTTTTATACCCTGTTAATATCTAGAATACCCTAACATTACCTATAATCATAACTATAAATGCAGTGAAATTTTTTTTGCCAAATATGCAGATTTCCAGGCTTCACAAGGGGCCTAATGATTTTGCTTATGCGGGATGTAGACTCAGGAATCTGCATTTCAAACCATATACTTACCTATGGCTTTGGCCCAGTGTAGCTGGCGGAGCCCTGCTTCAGTTAGAATGCTTCTTTCTCCATGCTTCTGATGCATAGATAATGTGCTCCTATATTCAGGAAATGCTTTTCAGTATCTAGGAGTTGCTGCATGGGGGCGGGGGGCAAGGGGAGAAATGGCCAGCAGGAAATTGCAACATTTCTCATGATGTGTTACCTCCCCAGACCTGGGCTAAAGGCGCACTTGATGGGATGAAGTGGAGGAAAGGGGAAGAATTCCCCTCCATCCTATCTGAACCGTCAGGACATGTCAAACGAAGCTAATATAAATGTCAGCATGCAGCTTTTCGCTGTGAAATCTGAGTTCCTTGTAATGCGGTTCATTTTCCTTCTTCCAGCTCCGTGGATGCTATCAGCCGATGTGCCTGACAAGCATTTCCTATGCCCAAATAAAAAGCAGTCTCAGCAGATCTCCTGAGCCAGTGGCCCTGTGTGTGTGCACACGTGTGCCGGTGGAATTCAAGTCACATTCTCCTTCTGGCTGCAGTGAGCTGGACTCCATGGGCCCCCAAGCCACCACCACACAGGAAGCCCAGAAACTATCATCTCCCCAAGCCCCACACCAGTTCATAATGACCGCCGGAGTATGGAGTTATATAGACATCCAGTGGAGAAATTAATTATGGGGAACATGAAGTCCCTGTAGAAATAGACTGAAGATCCAGCACCTCCCAGGTGAATACTGTGTCATTAGAGTGATGAGGTAGCTCAGTTGGCTTCAAATAGCCCTGGGCCTGTTCTACATAACAATGGCCCGTCACTTGCACCTGATTAAGCCTCAGCCCTTGGGATGCCCCTGCCAGGGATGCATTAGCTTGCATGTGAGAGGTGTCAGATTCCAAGGTGGGCCAACCTTTGGCATATATATATATATATATATATATATATATATATATACACACACACACACACACACACACACACACACACACATATGCCAATGTATATATATATACACACATATATATGCCAATATATATACACATATATGTCAATGCCAATGTATATATACACACATATATATGCCAATGTATATATGTGTGTGTGTGTGAATATATATATATATATATTCATATATATATATATGTGTATATATATATACATTTTTTTTCACTTGACACTTGTCTTATTTTGTCTGTTACCCATTTTATGACTAATTTTGATGGTTCCCCAGAGAAAATGAACACCTAAGCCCACCACAATGGTGCATTACAATGGTGCCCCCAGACATTGTGCCTGCATTGAACTTGGCCTGCCAAATCCCTTCTAGATATTTTCAGTCAGTGGCCACTAGGAGAGATTTTAAAGACTACTCCCTTGAGTGTACTGAGTTGCTGTTATTTCTACCACAAATGGCTGTTTTCATCCTAATGGAAGGTTGGCTCATTCTGCAGGAAGTTAAGGAAGTCCTCCCAGCCTTTTCTGCAGTTTGGGTCAAACTATGAATGTACTCTCTGATCCTATGTCATGAATGGTATCTTTTTATTTTTCTTTTTTGCCGATCTGGGGATGGAATCCAGGGACATTTGACCTCCGAGCTATACCTCCTGCCCTGTTCTTTATTTTATTTATTATTTTTTTTGGTGGTATTGAGGTTCCTGGAAGCCCTTCTACCTCCGGGCTACACTCCCAGACCTATTTTTACATTTTTATTTGGAAACAGTGTCTCCTAAGCCAGCGCACGCGGCTGGCTTCGAACCTGCGCAGTCCTCCTGTCTCTGCCTCCCAAGTGCGGGGATTACAAGCGTGCGCTACCATGCCCGGCCTGTTTTTTATTCTTTATTTTGAAACAGGGTCTCACTGAGTTGCAGAGGGCCTCACTAAGTAGCTGAGGCTGTCCACGAACCGCGATCCTCTGGTCTCAGCCTCCCGAATGCTGGGATTACAAGCGTGTCCACCACGCCCGGCGAATGGTATCTTTTAAATGCATATTATTCTTCTGTATCTTCCCTCTGATAGATATCTGAGGATGTTAGATAAGTAAACAAAATATAATTTAAGAGCAAGGAAGGAAGGAAGGAGAAAGGAAGTGAGGAAGAAAAACAAAGTACCATAAATACAACAGTTAACAAGTTTCAGTAGTACCTTTACGATGCTTGCCTGGGTTAAAAAAATAAATGAAGTGCCACATGTTAATAAAAATCCTGAAAATAAAGTCTTATAAAGAAAAAAAAAATATCTGCCGGTATGAACATGTCTAAATTAAAAGATACTTGAGATCAAAATCTGGGTCAGTGTGACCATATACTTATACATATACATACGCTTATCTGTCTTTCTATCATGAAGGTAAAGGTATTTCTGTACATGAGAACTGCAGAGGGATTGATCACATGTGGGGATAAACACTGTGTGTTCCTATAGTTGGACACATGCACACTTCCCTTTTTTTGTGGGTCTGGGGCTGGAACCCAGGGACATTCAATGTCTGAGCCCTATATACTCCCTGCCCTATTTTATATTTTTATTTTGAAACAGGGTCTCTCTAAGTTACAGAGGGCCTCACTAGTTAGCTGAGGCTGTCTGCAAACCATGATCCCCTGGTCTCAGCCTCCCAAATGCTGGGATTATAAGCATGCGCCACCACGCCAGGCTACACTTTCCCTTTTGGCTAAGATATGTTTCTAGCTTCCCACCTGCCAACACAACTCTTCAGCACCTTCCCAAACCCAATGCCACCGACAGGGAAACGATGACCGTTCGTGAAGAGGGAAGCCACATGTCTGAGTCTGGGTCTTGTCAAGCCACAGAGCAGCAAACAAGCCCCAAAGGTGTGATCACCCTGTAAACAGATCTCCTGACCTGAGCCGCAGGGAGAAGACGTATCTTGCATGGATCAACATGACATTTCTATAGTAGCAATGCATTCTAACTGGCAAGTAGAAGTATCCAAGTAATTCTTGTGACCTGGTATTTGAAAGAGAAAAAAAGCACAGGACATTTTGGTCTTTGGGTGTTATACGGAAGACCAAGCTGGAGATGGCGGGTGGTGGTGGTGGTGTGTGTGTGTGTGTGTGCACGCAGTTGCGTCCACATTTGGTTTCTGTGCAGTACATGGCTGGAAAGAATTCCTAGCTATGTTTTGCACAATTGCGCTGAAGTTCTGCCTAAGTTTTTAAGTGCCTCTCCTATTCTTCTACCCGCTGGCTTCTCTCCCTGCTCTAAATCTACCAATTATTTCCTGTAAGTGTCAGCAGTACACCAGACAACGGGATCTAACCTTTCCTCAAGTTGATGCTGTTAAACCATTACTTGAAACTGAAGTCGCAGTTGTCAACGGCGACTCTAGTCACTAATAACGACTTCAGAAGTGAGAGCAGTGTCTGGGCTCTTAATGCAGTGGCCCGGGGCTCTGGAGATGTCTTCACAGGTCATTTAGAACCATCCATCTGATCTGCGGCAAGATCAGTCAATCTTTCACCCTGCGCATCCCTCTCGTCCCCTCCCTGCCTGGGCCTTCTTTATTTGCTCTCCCAGGGCCATATTGGGCGGACGATCTTAGACTACCACATCAACCATTTAGCCTACAAAGGCTTGCACCTAGGGCATCACTGCACGCTTGGATTCTGAAATCTGTGGCTTGCCTGGGAGCTGTGTTTTGTTTTTTTTCTATTTACCCCTCCATCATCTTCTCTTCTACAGTGTCACTGGGATCTTCCTTCAAAAACCTTTTTACCAGCCGTGCATGCATAACAAATAAAAAATAAAATAAAATAAAATAAAATAAAATAAAATAAATGGAGCCAGCTGTCAGTTGACACAGACAACATAAAGGTCTTCCTTTGGGAAGGCTTAGAGTCTCACTGGGACTGGGGGTTTAGATAGTCCCCATCCTTTGCCTGTTGATTTTAGACCAGTGGGGGTTTGGGTTTTTGTTTTCTTTATATTTTAAGTCGAAATATGTTTTATAACTTAGCTTAATCCTGTATAGTTATTTATTGTACTAGGGCTGAACCCAGGGGCTTTGTATTTCTGAGCTTCATCTTCGAGTTTCATTTTAGGTTTTGTTTTTGCAGCAGGATCTCTCTAGGTTGCTCAGAGTCTTCCTCAGTTAAACTGCTGAGGCTCATCAAGAACCAGCTATTTTCCTTTCTCAGCCTCCCAAGCACTAGGATTCTATGAGTATGTAATTATACTTGACCCCAGTTATTTTATAATATAATTCAGACTAATTTCAGCTAACATTTATTGAATATTGTATTGCAAATGTTTGTTTAGCTATGTGTCCACACCCCCCCCACACACAAATTTTATCATGTGTCCCTTTAACACCTACGATAAAGGAGTATTTAAGAAATATGCCCCAAATCACCCAGTTAAGAATTAAAAAAAAATCTGAATACAGGAGCTCGACATCAAAACCAGCTGTCAGTCACGACCCCATTATTTCTTGCTGTGGGTAAAAAAATTATCTTCTCCCTTGTGCAAACTGAAATGTTCTCACAAGTATGCATAGAACTGTTATTTGAAAGTTACTGCAAGCTCAAGACACACCCAAGCCCCATCTTGAGGGTGTCAACAGTACCATCCTGCCATCCAGTATAAATGCAGAGCTAACAATCACAGGGTGGATATTTAATGTGATTCGGGTGTCTGCCAAAAAGTAAGTGGGTTGGAAAAGCAGGCAGAGGCCAAGAAAGGTGCCCTTATCTCTGTCTAATTTCCTCTTTCTGCTTTTTCATCTTCTTAACAGTCTCCACCTCCATTACCCTCCATAGACTTGTTGGAATCTAAGGACAGTGCTCTGATTGTATTTAGGGAAAAATTCTTTTCCTCGTAATATAAGAGTAATGATGTTAGTGCCCGTAATCGGGCTCCTTTCCAAGGCAGGTAATTATGCTCTGCCTCCGTCAGCTCCCCATGCAGCTTCTACGGAATCTATGTCCTCTTGACTTCCTGTCCTGAACAGTTGTGCCGCATCAGGCTGATGTTCAACATCTGCTTCCTCAAAGAAGTACACTTGAAGGAAAAGTAAGTCCTTGCTTTTCCATGACTCTTTGGTGGAGAGTAAGCTCGGTGTAAGTGGCAGGAGGCTGGGATGCTCCTTCGATTTGGGTCAAGGGGTGCCTTGCAGTTAATGGGGGCCTCTGGAGTCCCTTGGTTGGAAAAAAGCACATACACATTCATTTAAAGAAAACGAGTCTTTCTCTTGGACAGGATGATTGACTGGCTACCCACTGGCATGGTCAAGGCAGGCAATGACCTCCTAGGCTGAATGGACTTGTCATAAATGCCTTTGACATGATATCTTACATTTTGTTTATAGAAAGTCTTTCTATTAGAAAATACAGGGACAAAAACATCATCATCAACAACAACAACAACAACAACAACAACAACAACAACAAAACGGCTCAACAGCAAGGAACAGGCTTTATTTGGGGTAAAAACCTGGGAAGGAACAACAGACCTAGGAAGGAATGGTCAGGGCTGGAAGCCAGCTCCGTCACAGACTAGAGCCTTTTATAGGTTTGGGATGGTAAGGGGGTATGTGAGTGGATGTGTCGTTCACTGCTTGGTAATTTAAGGTAGGGGTGGAACAGTAACTGTGTCAGCTGCTGATTGGTAAGTTTTACCCGATGCTGTATTTGATAAAGTCCTTGACTAGGAGGCAGGGTGACAACTGGGACATGGTTCTTTGAGTCCACAATGACTTACTATTAGTTTCTCATCGTTTCTTCAGTTTTGAATCTCAGGTGGCCTCTGGCTAGATTCCATGGCTCCCACCCAAGTTGGCAAAAGGATGCAAAATGGAGTGATTTTTTTTATTTCATTATTAAAAAAATGTTTTATATATATTTTGGTATGTAGGTTGAAAACAGGATTATTCTACCTCCAATTTACATCTCTAGCCTTATTTATTTATTTATTTATTTACTTACTTACTTACTTACTTACTTATATTTGGAAACAGGGTCTTGCTAAGTTGCTAAGGCTGGCCTTGAACCTGTGGTCCTCCTGTCCCAGCCTCCCAACTACTGGGATTACAGGCGTGTGTTATTTCACCCTGCTATAAACACTTCCGCCTATTTCCTTGAATCTCAACACCCCCGGAAGAACTGCCTGCCCAGGATACTATCAATATTCTCATCCAATTTTCTCGTTCCATGGCTGGCTTTCTCCCTACATTTCCAGTGCTTCTTTCTTGCGTTTCCTTCCCAGTTGTCTAGCATCTCTAGGTTTGTTTTAATTTAGTATATTCACTTTCAACTCACTTATATAAAAACAATGGGAAAATACCATTGGCCCCAGCATTTTTCTTTTGCAGCATGTGCTAGTTTGTTTTACATTGCTGTGGTTAAAATATCTGATACACACAAATTGGAGAAGAAAAGGTTTATTTGGGTTCATAGTTTCAGAGATTTGGTGCTCTGGGCCTGAGATAAGGAAGAACATTATAGTAGAAGAAAAGGGAGGGGGGGAGCTGCTCAGCTCATGGCATCTAGAAAGCAGGGGAGAGAGAGAGAGAGAGAGAGAGAGAGAGAGAGAGAGAGAGAGAGAGAGAGAGAGAGAGAGAGGAAGAGAAAGAGAGAGGGAGGGAGAGGAAGGGGTAGGAGAATATGAAGCCTCCAAGGCACACCCCCAGTGACCTAATTCCTCCATAGCCCCACCTCCCAGTAGTCAATTCAGCTATGAATACATAAATCCACTTAATAGATTAACCCACTAATCCTCAGTGAGACCAGAGGTCTCATTACGCAATCATTGCTGAAAGCCCCACCTTTGAGCCTTGCTGCATTGGAGAGCATAACTCTAACACATGAGCTTTTGGAGACCATTGCAGATTCAAGCCATAACACAGTAGAGATTAAGCTTAAGGCCTCAAGCATGCTAGGCAAGTGCTGTACGCCTGAGCTAACTCTGGTCCCAATTTAACTATATTATGACTAGTTAAAAGGATCACTGAAAAAAATGTCTTCAATTAATAAATAAGAGATTTATGCAGGAAGATTCATTACTGCCTTTGATGGTGGGGCCAAGACTAAGAGTAAAAAATAAAAGAAAAAAACTTCTGCAAAAAAAATAAAGAAAATATGCAGCAAACATAAGATTGCTTAGTTTTCTATGTAAAGAAATAATCTGATTGCAACATTAACAAATTTTGTAATATACTCAGCAAAATTTTGTCAATAAAAGAGCAGACAGTAGTCGGAAATAGATAATTTGATAATAATTGCATTTTATTTGTTTTGGAAATCTTACAAATCTTTACAATGTTTCCTTCAAGGTTATATCATGTTCAAAATAAAGCAAAGAACAAAGCAAAGAAGTGAATCTGTTGGCTGGAGGAGGAAGCAATTTGGTCAGTGAAAAATTATCATCTGAACCAGTTTTCCCAACAGATAATATACCACCAACAGCTCACTGAAAAGAGAAACAGTGACTTTAAAATAAATTAAGAGCTAGGGATATTGCAGATGTATGCTTTCTATTGCAATAGTCAACCAGACAGAATACTGTTTCAAAATCCTAGTCTAGAGAAAGTGTGTCAGGCCAGTGAACTGCTGCAACAGAAATATCATAGCTAAGTGACTTATAAACAACACAAGTTAATTTTTCACAGTAAGGAATGCTTAGATGTCCTAAACAAAGGGTTTGGAGATGTGTCTGGTGAGGTCCCACCTCCTGCGTTATAGACAGCTCTCTTCATCTATGTCCTTTGTTGAAGGAGGATTGGGAGAGTTATCCTGGTCCCTTTCATTAGGGCACTAATTCCCTGGAGTAGAGCTTCACCCTCATGACCAACCCACCTCCTGAAGGTCCCACTACCTACTACCAACTAGGAGGGTTAGGATTTCAATATATACATTTTGTGGGGACACAAACATTTATTCCATAGCAGATTATGAAGCAAATACCAAAAATTGAGCAAGCCAGCCACCTTTGTAGATCTGTGATCAGGACAAAACTAGGTGATTCCTGCCATATAAGTCAGAGTGTTTTGGGCCCGATACTAGTTAAAATGAGTTGACAAGAAGGGTGACAAGGTACATCTGTGCATTCTGTTCCAGCACGCATCGAGAAGCTGAAACTACTTCAGCCATTTCACGCTTTAAAGTTGTTTTTCCATGAATTAGCGGGAGTCCATAGACGCCATGTCACTTACACAACCACGCTTGTCTCTGTCTAATTCTGTCTTAGCAGCTCTTTTAAATCGCTAAATCTATTTGTAAAGTATGATGATGTTGTTTGCTGATGGTGTTAAACAGCTGCCACTTTGCTAAGGAGAAGCCCATTTTCCATTTTATATTTGCAAGATGTCAGCTACATCAGGCTCAGGGAGGTAGGCAGTTGAGTAGTCTCTGGCTGCAGAAGGCATTAAAGAAAGAGCCGAAGACTGTCCTCAGAAGCCACTGTCTCCTAAAACAGGGATCAGAGAGGAGATTGAAGAAAAGCAGCCCACAGCCATCCAGGCCTACAAACTTACCTTTACCATTAAGCCCAGCTTGGGACAGATGCAATAGCACCAGTCTGTAATCTTAGGACTTGGGAGGCTGAGAAAATGATTTCAGGTTCAAGGTCAGCTTTAGCAACTTAGTAAGACCTGGTTTCAAAAAAAAAAAAAATAATAAAGTAGGAATGATGCTGTAGCTCAGATGTTCTGCAAAATAAATAAATAAATAAATAAATAAATAAATAAATAAATAAAAGCGGTGTAGCATGGTAACTCCAGAGTGGATGAATTAACTCCATAGATATCACAGTGCACATAGATTGTTGGTTTCTGAAGAGAAAAGAAAAAATAATCTACTTGGAAAAATCTTGCCCTAGTTCATCGATCATGCTCCTTTGCAGATTTTTGGGACCTGTGAAGCAGCACACTGATACTTGCAACATGAGCCTGCACGGGGCTCACATCTAAAACCTCCAAGTTTCTGGAGAACATTATGCTAAGTGATATTGGTCCATCACAAAAAATAAGAAATCGGATGCTCTCCCTAATATGTGGAAGGTGGGGAGAAAATGGGTCATAGGAGGAACTCTGGATGAAGAAGGAGAAACCATAGATGAGCAAATAAGGTGACTTAGCTGAGGGGGTGGGAGGGAGGGAAATTCTCTAATGTACATGATGTAAATTCACAAACATATCAAAGCCAATCACTAAGCTAAACATGAGAAGGAGGGAGGGAGAGGAAATGGGGCAGGGATTGGGTAAGGGCTCATTGGGTGATGTGTGCATGTATGCCTCTACCATCTTGTACGCCATTAAAATGTATAACTACAGCCAGGCGTGGTGGCGCATGCTTGTAATCCCCGTGCTTGGGAGGCGGTGACAGGAGGATCAAGCATGTTTGAAGCCAGCCAGCTGTCCTGGCTTAAGAGACCCTGTTTCCAAATAAAATAAAAGCCTAAGAATGGGTCTGGAAGTATAGCCTGGAGGTAGAAGGGTTTCCAGGAACCCCAGTACTGCCAAGAAAAAAAAAAAAAAAGCATAACTACTACAATGCACCAATAGAAAAAAAATTTAAAAAGGGGAGGCCTGCATGCCCGGGGGTGGGGTGGGGGGTGTATGCTGGGGTCGAGAGGAGTAGGCTGTGAGCTCTGGGTGGGTGGGAAGGTATCTGGCTCACCATTAATCTTATAGGCCTGTCTCATGCATGGACAATCCAGGCCTGGCATTGTGACTCCATAAGAAGGAACCCCATCCTCAGACAGGACTCACCTGTGTGCACTACCTCGTTTCCCTCGTCCCTTCCAGATCCCTATACCTGGAGCCAAAAAGTAGTATGATGCTTTTTCAACTATGCCGCCCATGAGACCTCTTCCTAAGATCCATGAAGATGGAAGTGTAGGGGTTGAAAAAGGAGGAGAAATGCTTGCAGTATTATCTCAGCATTGCTGCTTTCTTGATCAGTGTATGATGGAGCCCTCCCTCCCGACTGACTTATAGTTGCAGTTCCCAGTCCTGGGATTCCCTGTCCCAGCTCCTCCCACAGCAGCATCCCCAGCCCTTCCTCTGAGGACAGTCTTTAGGACTTGTACCAGTCCTGTAGCCAGTGATTATTTGGAATCTATAGCCTATAATTTGTTAACATATTTTTCTAATATCAGCCCTGAATAATAGTTAATAAAATCATCTATTATCTGGAGCTTTAAGTCAGCTTGGTTGTGGTTCCCCCACTTCCTCTCCCTGGCTCTGAAAAATCTCTTGTCATGTGCCTTCCTGGGACATCTTCCCTTCCAGAAGTTACAGACAGTTGAACAACAGCAGGCGAAACCATTATGGAGATCGTAAGCTGCTGGGTTCTTACAAGCTCAAATTGATTACATCTGAGCTGGGAAAGCGAGGAACGAGAGGAACTTCCCATTTGAGCACAGCTACAAGTTCACGCATTCAATACACGTGGGCAAATGCAAACACTCACTTTTGTCCCCCCCCATCCCCTGTTGCTATGACCACTTTATCCTTTTGGCTCCAGTATCATCCATCGGATCCAACTAACGTGAGCCCCAGTTATCTGGTTGTGTTTTATTCTTCTAGTCCATTCAGAGATTTTTATGGTCCCATTTAGTAACATTCTCCTAAGAGGCATTTGTTTTCCTTTCCACTAACTAATGTTAAGTGTGTTTTTATGGTGACAAAGTAATGCTTTTAAAATGATCTCACAGATTGTACTAACTTGACGAGAGATGTATGCACACACACAAAACAAGGCTTGAATTTGGAATGTCCCCAGAAGAGTTCATGTGTTGGCCATGTAGCAAGGCTGAGAGGTGAAATAGTGGAGTCACAAGGCCTCTGACCTCACCAGTGGATAAATTCATTGGTGAATTAATAATTTCAATTGATTTTTTAAGAGGCATTTGTGGGCAGGCGGGGTATAGCTGGAAGAATTAGGTCGCTTAGAGGGCATAAGCTTGGGCTGTATATGTCCCTGGCCCCTTTCTATTTCTCACTCAACTCTCTGTCTTTGATTTTGGCTGCTATAAGCTGAGCAACTTTCTTTTACCCTCTAAGTTGTTCCTTTCAGATATTCTGGTCCCATGATAAAATGCTGACTAACACAACCCGTATTCTCCATGCATTTGGCATCTTCCTTTTTCTCTTTTTGTCATCCTGCATCTGATTCTCATCCTACTTTCTTCCCACCACTTTTATGTTAACAACGGTCAAGCTGAGGATGTGGGTATATGCAATTCCAAATAAGGGCCTTGATTCAGAGCCAGTAGACTCTAGATTAATTTCTGTCGTGAATTAAAAGGGATTATCTAACCAAAGTCATTTTATTTGTTATTTGTGCCCCCAATTACTCATTGGTGAATGAAGTGGTTGGAATAGATGATACTCTTACCTTCTTGTTGGCAATACGATGCTACAATTAGCTGGGGTTATTTTCCTATTCATATAGTAGTAATAATTAGCTTGTGCAGAATAATTCAGATAGCACTTCCCTTGGACCTTACAGCCAGAACCTCTAACAGGTAGGCAATATGAACAAAGGATGTCTCCCAGCATATAGCTTGAAGAGAAAAACAACTAGAAATTCATGAAATACCCTTCTGAATCACCCACTCCAATTTCAAAAATTAAACGTTGGTTTATGGAAGCCATTCTTTCTGCTTCCAACGCAGGTGTTAGCATCTAAATGTATTGGCTGAGCTTGGCATCCTGGTGTGAAATGATAGTTGTGCTGCTGGTTGTTAAACATATGTGTTTGTGTGTAAACATAAATATGTATATAACACAGTGGGAGGTGGCAGGGGGTGTAGTCAAGCAGAAGGAGGAATAGGAGATAAAATAGAGTTACCCATTAGCCTCCAGAGAGAAGGAAAGAAACCTAACTTTTACTCACTGTTCAGTGCGTACCATTCAAGCGATCGTAACTAATCTTCACATCACTCCTGTTTGAGACGCACGTCAACATTCCCATTCAGCAGATGCAGAAACTTGAACTTAGAGTGGTTGTTCAGACGACTCAAGTTCTCAGAGGTTAGAAGCATGGCGTATCTTTCCATGGCATCCTTAAAATTATCCCTTCATTCAACACAAGTTTATAGAGCACTTAGTGCACCTCAGGCTCAGTGCTGAGCAATGAACCCACCCAAAAGTCTCAGCCTTCCATGGTTTACAAAATCAACATTCTCCAAATCTGTGGCTTCTGTGGAGGTAGAAAGTATGGATAGATCAGAGGTGAGGAAGAGATGTGACTTAAGGTGTGCTGGTAAATGTTTTAAGAACCAGCTCTGGAAGGTGGTAGCAACCTGGATGTACCACTTGACAATTTCTGTGCATAATTATATATGCATAGCTTGTTTCTATGGCCATTATGACATGGGATGCAGGGAAAGGATACGTAGTCTCCTGCACCCGATGAGGCAGCTCCAGTGTACAGTTGGGTGGATGGGAAATTCACATCGTAGAAAAGCCCTTTTGATTATTAAGACAAGGAAGCTTGACATTTTCCCCTTGAATAATAATATCTAACATTTGTAGCGGGATTTATGATTAACAATATGACTATGTTTTTCTCTGTGAATTTATTTATTTTTAATCTTGTAAAAATATTATGAAAACAGCAATTTGCAGACAGGGTAACTATGTTTTACTGAGGCTAAATATCTCATGCAATATTATAGTTTGCAAAAAGAACGAGCTTCAAAAGCCGTGCTCTTTACCATATATGCCACACAGCTCAAAAAAAACAAAATTGGCTACAGGTTCCTTCCTTACAGGTCTAGGCTAATTCACTGGTTTGGAACATAATAATAGACTATCCCTACATTGTTCAATTAGTGTTTGTATTTGCCATCCGGAGTCAATAAGACCAAGACATGCCATTAGTTATGTGCTCAAATACAAAAGGATGAAGGAGGCTACGCACTGCTGAAAGATCCAGGAAAGGGGTGCACAGAAGACCCCCCAAACACAGTCAATGCCATCACTCCCCTGTGGATCCCAAAGCCAACACTCTTCGTCACACAATTGGCAATCTTCCTTAAGGAAAATTAATCGCCCACCGTCAGTGAAAAACCAGGCCACTGGAGCGTTTTAGTTTGAGGAGGAAGAGAATAAGCAGTCAACTTTTCATGTACCCAAAGCAAATTGATGCCAGTTAGATCACTGGTAACTAAAAGGAGGCATTTATGTGAAATTAGCTTGTCCATAAAGACTTTTCACCTGGTCTTGTTGGTCATCTCATAGGAGCAGATCAAAGTCTATGTGCCCACGGTGTATAAGTATTGTGATGCTCTTTATCGCAGATGAGGGAGAACACACAGTTTTCGGGCCATGAGCCACAGAAAGAGACAGCTAGGGGCCGTCTGTGAATTAAGGAAGGTCAGCATTTCCTGGGTACTCACTGTGAATTAAACACTTGGAGAAACTACAGGCAAAGCAATCATAAATCCATGACTCTACCTTCAAGAAAAGTGCTAGAAAACCCAGTGGTGCCTGGAGAGATACAAAACAAACAAACAATCAAACAGCAAAATGCACTGTTCTGATACATACAGAATCCTCACTCTTTTCTTGTCGTTGACCCAGTAGAAACCAGTTTGGGTTTCTGAGCCCCAGTTTCTCATCTGTTGGACCAACTTTGAAGGCATCTACCATGTACGTGGGACACTGCAGCCATGTGATTCACCGTGATCTTTTTGTTACTAGTTTCCTTCCTGGAATGTTATTGGAGGTGGGAGGGCATGTTTCTGGTACTCCATCAGAATGGAACCCAGGTTAAAAATCTTCAGTTTGTTCCAGGATCTTTGTCAACGTTCCATTCTTTTGTCTTAACTGGATCCTTGTAAAGGGATTACTCTGCTTATATCAATCATGGAGCCCACGCTGAGAGCTAATATTTGAAGGAAATGTGGCATAGATATGGTAACTTTGGACATTTAAAGACATATGAAGAAGAAGACATAGGCTGCTGTGTTATTTGAAATTAAGGAAAGATGAGCTCAAACGATTTCTCTCTTGAGAAATAAAGTATATGCTAAAACTTTATAATGACTTGCTTTTCTGCCCTTTTTAATTTTCCAAGTCACTTTCTACATGGTAATTTACCTGGTCATTGTGACATCTATGTTTTATGTGTAGAACATATAGGTGTTAATTTTTTCATTTCATGGAAAATACGTTAGCAGTTGGCAAAGCATGGGCTGTTTAATAGTTATGTCTAGAGAGTGATTCTGTGGCATTAATCATGTATTAAAATTATGCTTACCTATCTTTCTCCAGGAATCTGGGTCTAGATATTATATTGAGTAGTCATTACACTATATAATGCTTAACGTATCTTGGTAAATATATTAATATATATATATATATATATATATATATATATATATATATATTCCTATATGTTAGTTTACAGGAACATACTTTTGCATTCAAATAATGGGCATGAGGTATGAGAAGTTTATTTATTATTATTTTATTTTCCAAAAAATATAGTATATCCAGCATTTCTTTCGTAATTTCCCATAATTTCTAAAGTTGAAACACTTAAAACAATAAGAGAAGACTAGTGTTAGTTTCCAGCAGGCATTTGGCATTAAGTAACCATATTGGATTTAGTGGGGGGGGAGACGCAGTACAACTGAGTAGATAACATCATGAAATAAATTCCAGAACACTTAATCTCTTGCCTCCTGCTATATATTTGAGTTGATACGGCATTTGTCAATTGCACTATTTTTTAAAATAAAACTGGTATTGGGTTCCCCACATGGGAACTGAATTTCTAGGTCAATAGACACTTAAATGTCACGAATGGCAGTGTATATGGCAGATGACACGTGTCAAAGGCTCAGTAATCAATTCATATACAAATCTGACTTGAAGACTTAAAGGAAGGGAATCAGATCGATGTGAAAGATAAAGTCCAGGTTTAGGACATGGACACGGTGAGCAGCACCTTCCATAGGATACTGCTTTGAGACCTCCACTGAGGTCCACATCCCCAAGCCTGCCCATATCTCCTGGAGCCTGGAGCTGGACCACTTCACCCTTTTTATCACTGCGTTCAGCTGGCTCACTGTTAGGCAGCTGGGCAGAGAAAGAGAGGAATAATAAAAGCAGAAGATGCAACCAGCATCATCAGTTTCCTTTAAATTTCTGCAACTTTTACTTTATGATGGTATTTTTTTTACACAAAGGGATATCAAAAAAATTTGAGACATGTTTTATAGAAAAATTGTCATTTTCATTGGGAATATTTACGTAACTAAAACAAAAACATATATATGCTGGTGAGTGTAAAAGTCTGGAAAACCACCCCTGGAGATGCCAGTGGAAGTTAAGCAGCTGATAACTTACAGAAGCAACCTTCAGGCAGAGCTACAGGTGTGGAAGCCTTCGATGCAGACCCTGAGAAGCAAATGGGTGAGACTCTGACTATGAGGTAGCCACCAGGGTCACCACAGGACTCTTAGAAGAGTTTTGTTAAAAAAAAAAAAAAGTGTGAGCTCTTGGAACACAAAATAACATTTCCATTGTGAAAATACTCATCTGCACAATGGGTTTTCTAGGTGCCACACACTTAGGGCTTTCATAGTCACCATCTCCAAGTAATCACATGGACTGTCATTTAGATATTACTTTCATTCTACATTTTATAGATAAAGCAATCAAAGGCTGAGGTCACATGACAGGAAAAGCTGGGATGTGAGTGCAGGTCTGTCTGACCCTACAATTATAAGCAATGGGGTATATTTTTCCCTTTTGTTTGAACTCCATAGCTAGGGCTCAGTCAGAATCACAGGATTGGATGGGGTGACAATTAACAAAATTTAAGTTTCATTCTGTCCCCAGAAACTAACATTACCAGCACACTCTGAGCAGGGTTTGCAAAGCATTTCAAATTTTTTTTTTTACCATGTCTTCCATATTGTTTTTATAATAGAAGAATAATTTTTTTCTTTCATGTATTTACTCACTGAGAAATTCAACAAACATGTCAGGCACCTCCTCTGCGTTTGATTTTCTTTGGGATAATAGTGGCAGATGCGATAGTCCAGTTGAGGTCCCGGTTTTTGTGTTGTTTAATTGCAGGGAGGATGGTGGCAGTTGCTGCTGAGAGTTAAAAAAGGAAAACAGACTGATACAAAATAGCAATGACTTGGGGAAGAGTTTTTGATGTAACCTTCAAGGATGGCCTCTGAGGTGACACCTGAAGTGGACCAAAAAACAAGAAAGAGACAGCTTAGGAAGAGCGGGAGGGAATGCTTCATAAACAGGCAAAGCAGCGAGTGCAAAGGCCCTGAGGCAGACCAAAGACCAGAAAGTCACCCATGTGGTTGCCATCTTCAGGTGAGAATCCAAAGCACACCAGGATTCAAAGACGAGGGGTCCGGAGTATATTCCGCCAGAAACAGAGAATCTTGGGAGGAATATAAAGCAGAAAAGTGAAAGGGTTTGACTAATAAACAAGGAATAGAATTGTGATCACATAATGGAAAGCAGGGATTTCAATAAACAAATAAGTAGTTCAATAAATAAAACCCAGGATACAGCCCTAGAAGTCCACCAAGATCTACAGAGTGGGAGAATGAGTGCCATCAGAAACATAACCAAACAACGGGGAAGAACTGGCCAAAAAAAAAAAAAATAGGACACCCCAAAACAAAATCATAAGTGACTGTTTAAAAGACAAAGTGAGAAGAGAAGTCAGCTTTGGAAACAGGGAGGCACAATGAGCGGGGGAATGTTCTGGAATATCTCCCCAGAGTAGCGGTACATTTTATAGAGAGGGCAATCAGTCAATTCAACGTCCGTGGGCATGCACAACAAAGTGGTGGCAACGTTATCCTGATCAGCCATTTTTTCACTTCTTTATAGATGCTCTTTTAGCCATTCATTTAATTATTAGTTGGACCACTGGATTATTTCAGTTCTGCATTCACAAGTGTCTAGGGAGTGGGGCGGTCTCTCTGATCATTGTCCATCGTCTTCTTGCAGTGGAAAAGCTATGGAATGCTTTTGATTTTTAGCATTTCTAACTAAGAATTTCCCTTGTCTGCACAGACACCGGCCAAATTACATGCATCCACCCTGTGTTGTCCAGAAGTTGGGCCATTGGATGTACAATTGCCCAGAGAAAGATAGAGCACCGTGTCTCTGCGGAGCATCACCAGGGGGAGAAGACTTGATTCAGGTTGCCGCTTGGAAGGCTCCACAGCGATGCCGGGGCTGTGGATATGGTGGCAACCGGGTGGGTGGAAAGGGAGGAGGGGGTTCTTCCATGACAGGTTGCTGAATCCGGAACCCTGACACTTGTGAAGTATTCTGTCAGGAACATTAAGTATCCAAAAGTGATAAAGCTTCAATTTGCTAGTCCATTAGACTAATTACTGCAATAATTAAGTAACTACTTGATTAGAACTAATGGGTACCTAATTATCCAGGAGAAGAGTATCAGGTGGTAATTATCAGGTGGCAATTAATAGACTGGAGTTAATGTCTTTGCACTGTCTTTGTATGAATTCATAAGCAAGGTAAAGAAAACAAACAATAACTTATTAATATTTATTGGTGCCACAGTGTTTTTCTGCTTGTTTCATTTACACAGAACCAATTAGTGGAAAGACCGTTAGACTCGCAGGATACAAAAGACGGAAGATAGAGTTCACTTTTTAAAGGTACAGGATCTCATTAGCAATAACGACGACCATTTAACTGGATTCAACCTGTGATTTTGGCTTTGTCGCTCTAAATCTATTGAAAGGGGATCACAGAGGTGAAAAATCAATAACCATGATAAAAATCTGTGGGAAATTGGCTAATATATTGAAGTCAGGGGCCTTATTAAAGATTTTTCTTGGTCCACTGGGAACCCTCTCATCTGTTTCTCCTACTGGTGTTTTTAAACAACTGGAGAGAGAGATGGATAGGAAGAATTTTAACATTTTAGAAACTAAACTTTCTTATGAACACATATCAAATAAAAGTCTTGGATTCCTCACAGTATGACAAGTAATCTCTCTAGGCCTCTTTTTGGTAAGCATTGATCAAGCTTTACCAATACACCCAGTATGGTGGCGCATGCCTGTCGTCCCAGGAGACTAAAGCAGGAGGATTGCAGATCGGAGGGCAGCTTCAGCAATTTAGCAAGACTCTGCAATTTAGTGAGACCCTGTTTCAAAATGAAAAAGAGAAAAGAAGGGAGTAAGGAAGGGAGAAATTAAGGAAGGAGGGAAGGAAGGAAGGAAGAAAGAAAGGAAGGGAGGAAGATGGAGTTGTAGTTAGAAGGCTGAATGTCCCTGGGTTCAGTCTCCAGGAACACACACACACACACACACACACACACACACACACACACACCACCACCACCACCACCACCACCACCACCACCACCACACACACTTACCAGTACTATCAGATAATATTTTAATATTTGCTAAAAAAATAACCCATAAGATTTAAGAACAAGACCTCCACTCCATGAACAGACATGTTCCAGAGGGATAGCCCTGCCTTGTACAAAACCTTTTGGAACACCTGCAGCCAAGTCTGAAATCCATCACTGAAGTTTAACAAAGAAAACAGGTAAGATAATTATTTACTTATTCTCTAATTCAAGAAAACACATGCTACAAGGTTGTAAAACTTCTGGGAGGGCAGAAGCACACGGAGGCATCTTCAGAGGCAGGCACAGGAAAGCCACCTGCCAAGGAACACGGAATCCCCAGTTCAGCAGAAGAATGACAGTAAGGGCTGTGTGCTTATAACCCTCTTGGTTTTTTTTTTAAATCAAAAAAAGGATTGGACTTTGTTAAAATGTATTAATATTTTCAAAGTCATATAATTAACCCTGTAGTACAGGGAACCCCCATCTACTTTTATTTTATTTCCTTGACAGGTATAAATAATTGACATGGGTTTTAATCATATTTTAGAGAAAAAAATCAACTTATATTAGCATGCATACAATGACAAATGGAGATAAATCTAAAATTTATAGAAAAGGAACATTTGCATAAACTGCAGAATCCAAACTTATAGAGCATTAAGAGTAACAATTGTAGCAAAGGGCATGAAAAATTCAAATTTAGTTTTGTAATGGGAGCCCAGATTCCTAACATGATTAAGATAATACATCACATGGGTCTGTCTTATTAAGGGCATAATTGTCGTGAGAACTCAACGTGGCATTAGTGCTAATCTAGCTTTATATATGTACAAATACAAAAGGAAGTGAACTTGGCGACACTTGCTTTTGGTGATCCATAGGCATTTTATTAATGTTTGAATAATAACCGCCTAGAGGGCCCGTTATAAATTAAAGGGACGGATTGAGATATAAATTTTTATGAGGACTAGTTATACATTTCCATTATGTGTTTAAAAATGAAGGAATTACTGTGAGCGCCACAGTACTCACATTTATTTGAGGTGATTTGGACAGGAGGGACAGTGGATGAGAGCCGCTATGTGCGGCGGTAAAAACGACGTATCTGTCTCTTTCAACAGATACATCATATGTCATGCATGAACACCATTCTGCCAGACACCTTCCTCTGCTGCTGAATCTGCATGATTATTTCTATGACAATAGCCAGTGATGATATAGTATGAGTTTCAGGCCACTTAAGGGGTTTCATATAGTTCTGTCCTGGAAGACTTGGGTATCATCTCTCAGCTAATATCAAAATGGAAGCCAGTGACTATGGCAAAGCAATTCTGATTTTTCTTCTTGTTCCTGAGGTACTAAGGTTTTACAAATGGCCCAGATTCCTTGGGGGAAACAGGCACTGGTGAATGGTAGCCACACTTCTAATCAGTTCTCCCACTTTTTGCCTTCCATTTTATGGGTATAATGAGTCTGTGAATTTCCACTGTGTATGAACTACATTCACAATGGATTCGAGAAGACCCTGGTAAGCACGATCATGTGTCACACACACACACACACACACACACACACACACACACACACACTGAACCCAAACCCTAAGACTAAAGATGGATATTGTAAGTTTTTACTTTTTGGGTTACTTGTAGCTCCAATTCAAAGATACCTTTGAATAGTACAGTCCATTTTATTTTATTTTATTTATTTATTTTTAATTTAAACAATTTTTTATTGAACGTAAATAGTATACATTTACACTATATTTGATGCCCTTCCCCCCGCCCCCGTTTTCCTTCCCCCCTCCCACCAATGGCTGTCCAGGTTAACCATGACTTATTCATAATTTTACACATGTTCAGGTGTAGACCCTCGTTAATCAAGACCGACCTTCCTCCTCTCCTATCTTACCATCCAAACTTAGCTAGTATTTCCCCTTCAATAACTGGAGTCCCAGTACAGTCCATTTTAAAATCAACCAAACAAGAACTCTGATTTCTCTCTCCATTCTTCTTCTCTTTGGCAGTCAAGTGAATTGAGTCAAATCTAAGGCTGCATCCCAGCCAAAATGCTGGGCATTTGAGCAAGCTACTTAACTGACAATCCTCAGTTTTCATGTGTGTAGAACAGTAACAACAAGAAAAAAATAAAACAGTTTTTTTGGGGGGAAAACCACACACATCATTTAATTTAAGGGTGAACCTAGTAGAATCTGAATATATGGGTGTGAGTTAGTTAAATGCTGCTATAGTAAAGTAGCATAAACTTGGTCTCTTAAACAACAGAAATGTATTACCACATAGTTCTGGAGGCCGGAAGAGGGAAATGAAGGTCCCATGAGCTTCTAACTACTGAGCTGTGAGGGAAGGATCTATTCCAGGTCTCTCCTTGGAGCATAGATGGGTATCTTCTCTCAGTCTCTCTTACATCATCTTCCGTAGATGTGTGTCTCTGTGTTTAAATTTCCTTTTTTAAAAATAAGGACACCAATCATATTGGATTGGGACCCACCCAAATGACCTCAATTTAATTGAATTCCTCTGTAAAGAGCCTATACTCCAATAGGGTCAAAGGAAACTAGACATGGCGACTTCAACATATGAATCTGGAGAGGTGACGTAATCACCCCACAGTGAAATGTTTGATGTTCAATCAACTGAAGAAGGTAGTTAGTTGACAGTCTTGTACTGATAAAAAAAAAGTGTGCTCTGAATCATGCTTTCTTCTCCCCATACCTACCTTTAGGATTTTTACCATCTGAGTAAGATAATCCAACTTTCCAAAGAGCTCCTTGTCACTCTTAGACACCATAGAAACAGGATTGTGAATATTTTATTTCTTATTGCAAATTGACATTAGCCAAGCCCAGGTGGGCTAAGTGAGTACGGGCCTAGGAACACTGGGAAAAGGTCAGCTCAGACCCGGTGCCAGTACATGCTTTAAGTTCAAACCTGAGAGTTCCTCTTGAAAATGATCATCCCTTCAAAGTTTATGGTGAGGGCCAAAGAGAAGAAGAATGGAGAGAAAACTCAGAGTTTGTGTTGGGTTGGTTTTAAAATGAACTGTACTATTCAAATACATCCTTTTTTACTTGAGAAAACTCCCTAATGACAGGGTCATTTGAATAGAAATTTCAGAATATCTTATCTTCACCAACAGGTTGCTGTTTACCAATTTTAGCAATAATAATAAAAGGTTGGAGAAAGGTCTACTTTTCACATTTTGGAGGAAACATTAGCAGGGAAACCATAGCAGCCTAAAAGTCTTCTTTAATTCTGTATTCCCCAGCCATCCCTTTCCAGTTGTCTAGTCAAGGACCTCATCCATGTCCTTATCTCTAAGTGATTCTTATGCAGAAACAATCTGCAAAGTCCCTCTGTCACATTGGTAGTTGTGGCTATGATTATATTATAGTATTGTTTTTATATTTAGAGCTGAGGAGTAGTAGGAGGCTCAGTGCAAGGGTTGCCTCTGGAAGCTGTCTTTCTTTTTTTCCTATCTCCAACTTCTGGTTTTAAGGCAGAAGTGTGCTGAGTGGCAGTGACAATAAATAGGCTGTAAAGTAGAATGATTGCTGGAAAGGCAGGTGATCGTGCCTTTGAAAGCATCAGAGAAAGTGCTTTTTGGGGGGTGGATAGAGAAGGGGAGGGTCAGTAAGTGGAACTTGCTTCTGATGCTTTGTGTGGCCTACACCAGTAGTTGTTTGCACAGTAGGTATTAGTTGTAGCAGAAGAAATTGTGTCCAGAGAGTCTCACGGGGAGGCATAATGATTAGGAAATAAGGCTGCCACTGCTTGGCCAGGGTCCACTGCTTCTGAAGCTCTCATGCCTAATCACTTTTTGGGCTCTGTGTGATGATGTAGTGGGAATGAGTCGGGCTCTGTCCAGCGTGATGACTGGACCCTCCTGGGCTGTAGATCAGGGGCAGTGCCCATTCACCAGCCATCTGACACTGATGGCTTTAGGATGGTCTCATAAACCAAGAGATCTGGCACCACAGATAGGAGAGGAAGATGCTGGGTATTTTATCTGCCAACATCTGTGTGTAGAGATGATTGAAGCCCAGAAGATGGGAAGATGGTAGTTTGAATAAAAATAATCTGAACATGGTTGGCTATTTGGCACATTTAACATCTTAGCGGCTGGAATGCGCATGTATAGATCTCTGTGTGCGTGTCATATAAATATTCCTTTGTGTACACACATATTTGGGCTCAGGCAGCATCTCTAGAAGTACTGGCTTTTACTTTTTCTTGTCTGGAAACAAGGCTAAAAGAAGTCTTATATTTCTTCATCTTACACTTCTGAGATTTCTCTAGATGTTTAAGGAGGCAAAAATGAAACAATGTGAAAATAAATGATCCAATATTCAGATTTTCTTTTTTTTGTGTGTGTGGTGCAGGGGATGGAACCCAGGACCCTTATACCTCTGGGATACACTCCAAGACATATTTTATATTTTTATTTGGAAACGGAGTCTCACTAAGGTGCTGAGAGTCTCACTAAGTAGCTAAGGCTGGCTTTGAACCCATAAGATCCTTCTGTCTCAGCCTCCCAAATACTCAGATTACAAACGTGCTCCACCACACCTAGCAAGATTTTCTTTTTCCTAAGCGATTTCGATTTCGCTCTGGCTCCGGTGAAAGTTCAGTTTGGTCCTCGTTGTAGCCAGACCACTGGCCCAGCGCTTCCGAGAGACAGTCCCTCTCCTGGAGCCCCTCTGTCATCTTACCTGCGTCCACTTCTCTCTTCCTCACGCCCATTGGGAGCCTCTGTTTTATGAAGTGACCTGCACCTCTGCTAGCATCTGAAACATGGCCCCACCTCATATCCCACACCCCAGGCCATCAAATCCATGGCCCTTTCTTGTCCAATACTTCCAGATCCATCGCACACAATTTGAGCTTTGTTATTTCCTTTCTGCTGCAGCGGAGATGAAAGCTGAGTTTTAAAGACTGAGCTTCTTTAATCCCACTGACACCTTTCTCCCCTATTCAACTCATTTACCTGCGTTTTAATCATCTACCCTGGGAGATGAAGGGACTCTGTCGTGAGGTTAGGGAAAGGCTAGAGTAAAAATGGAACTGAACCGAGAGGTTAATTTCCCTATGGTTTTCCATATTTTGAATGAATAGTTATAAATTTTAGAGAAAATAGCGAGAACTCTACTATTAGACTAAAAATGAGATTTAAAGTACCCCACATTCAAAAATCAGGCTTTCTTTTATCTGGGAAATAATAAAAAGAAAGACCTTTATGTGACATGGCTTTTCAGACACCTTTATATAAGAGTGTCTGAGCTCTCCACTCACTCCTCTGTGGACAGAGCCGGGCGCTGAGCTCCACTGGAGATAAGGACACATCGGGAAGCATTGACAGCATCTCTGTAACTTTCAGCTCATAGATCCCCTCCCAGGTTACCCCTAGACCCAGTCCAGAAACCCCACGTGAAAAAGAAGGGAAGAATCGTATCGTCTTTGTAGCCACTTGGTGTTTTAAAATCCTCTTGTTAATTAAAAAAAAAAAATCATCACCACTTGCTGAGCATAGTGGTGCATACCTATAATCCCAATGATTGGGGGGCTGAGACAGGAGGATCACAGCTTCAAGGTCAGCCAGTTTAGCAAGATTCTGTTTCCAAATTAAAACTGAAGGAGCCAGGGAAGCACACGCATGTAAACCCCAGTGCTTTGGAGGCTGAGTCAGAAGGATCACTGATTCTCAGCCAGCCTCGGCAACTTAGTGAGACCTTCCACAACTTAGAGAGATCGTATTTAAAAAAAAATAAAATAAAATACCGGAGATGTACCTCAGAGTTACAATGCCACTGGATTCAATCCCTAGTACCACACCAAAAAAGGAAATTATTAAAATTAATGGACCGGAGGTATAGTTCAGAGGTAAACTGCCTCTGGGTTCAATTCCCAGTGCAAAACCAAAAAATCACTATGACCACCTGTTCCCTTTCTACCACATAACTTGCTCTCAAGAACTGAACAGGTGCCGGGTGCTGAGGGGAATCGTCAGCTACTATTTCTTGGACACCTCCATAGGAGCTCAAAAGCATTTTTCCCTGAAGAGATCATTTAATCTCTGTATCACAGCCTCCTCTCCCGTGAGATGGAGGTCATCATACGAGAGCATTTCAAGGGGTTATTGGGGAAAACTATCTGGCTAGCCATTATAAAGCATTTTACACATATGAAGTGCTTGATACAGTCTAAATAATTCTTGAAAGCATAAATCTTACACTGCTATCAAGTGTGATCATCATGGCCTTCCATTTCTCCGGGCATTTATCTTTTCTTCCTTTTCAACCTCCTCCTTTCACATCATTATGTAGAGGAATACAATTTCCCTCCTTGCCTCTTGGCTAAGGGTTTGAGAGAGTCATTGGGACAGATGAGGCAAGCTCTTCCGTTACTTTCAATTCAAGTGCAGAAGTTTTCAACTAGAGAATTGGCACCTACATGTGGATATGAATGGCTCCTTGACAGATAGGAGAGCAAAGAGAGGAGTTAGATTGATCCAAAAATGTATTTCTTAGAAAATAAAAAATTAGCAACTGAAAGAACCTGTTGTTATTACCATATATGACTAAAATAGAAGTATTTGCTCATTCATATGTACAGACTATTGAAAACCTATCTTCTACTAGATGTAATACAAATTATTTTTAATCTTGGCAACAAATATAGAGGCTCTGGATTTTTATTCAGAGTTTAAAGACCTGCTCAGACCTCCACATGGAAGGAAAGAGAACCCCAAACCTTCTGAACCTCAAACAAATCTGCTGTTTACTAAGGCATCTCACCTTTCGTTTATGAATTGGCCCATTGATTACTCGGTAATACAAACTAACTGACATGACTCATGCTTTATACCTACTGATCAGATTTCTATTTTTTTTTTCCCCTGTGGAGACACATGCCATGTCACTAACTTGCTAACTTGACCCCTTAGATAGATATCCACTGTATCAAAACACAAAGAACTGAAAATATACATTCTCACTTATAACTTTTCCAAGTTTGACCCTCCAGGGTTCTTCAAATATGTTGGTTCTGTAAGGTTTATTTAGGAGTTGACCAAAGAGAAAGAATTCTAAATGGAATCAGGGACTTGGGAAATTGTCACAGCTTTTCATATTGTGATAATTAAAGGAAGAAATTGAAATAGTTTCAATAAATAGAATTAAAGCATTTTTATACCTGAGGTGAGTTTGGCTGAGGAGCTCAGTATGATTGATAAGCTAAAAGAAATTTTTGTTCAGAGACATTGTGATCTCTTAAAAGCACTGTGAACCTTTCTACATGTTTTTGCTAATGTGGAATACTTGCATATGAATAAGAAATGTTGGGAGATTAGGATAAAAAAAGCGATTTAAAAATATCAGTTTTAAAACTACATAATCAAAATATATACATATGCATAATCAAAATACATACATATACATAAACATGTCATGGGAAATTTAGAGAGTTATCTCCACAAGTCAAATATTTTGTTTATTCCAACTTATTCCAATTTGCACTAAATTTCTTGTTAGTTTGAAGAAGATTGTTTTTGAAAAATATACTATTCAACTAAAGCCTCAGCTTTAGCTTTCTGTTAAGTATACAATATCTAGAATAGTTTTCATGTCACTAGAGGAATTCATTTATTAGTAGAGATTTTTTCATTCCTTAAAGCATCAAATAATTTTTCAAAATTAATACCATTTTTAACTGTAAGTAAATATCGCCAAGGATCCTATGAAATGGTAGCTGATCCCTTTCACTGCTATGGAAATCCAATATTTTTTTATATCACGCGGTTCCTAATAGCATTAATGAAGGTAACACCATTTACTTAAAAGACACAGATTATCAATCTTGACTTTAGCAATGTAAAGAGAAAACAAATTCATAAATTGATGATTATACGCACCCAACCACCCCATAACTGGGATGCTAGCTCTTTGTTTAAAATTTACCCTGTGCCATGTACACATAAGAACAAAAGAGAGTTCTTTATCTTTAAGAATATCCGTTCAGTTTAGCTTACAGAACGGGGGAAAAAATTGCTTTATTTATCAAGGTTGATTTTGTTTTCCAAGTCTCTAATTCGAAGCTGAGCAATGCAAGACTACATACATCAGGTGTTTCTAGCAAAATAGCAGCAGCACCGAGCAAATCATAGACATTTGTCATTCCTTAGAGCTGTCTGACAGTTCTGACAATTCATTAGGCTGGGCTGAAAAGAGGTTTAGAAAGCAAGGAAGGGATCGCAGGTAGGAGAATCGCTTCTGCAGGATCCAGTAATGGCTGATTTGTATCGTTTTGGGTGATGGATACACTGCTCAGATTAAGCTCAGCAGGATTTTCTCCTTCTCTTCCCTAGATTCCTCTCACCCCCAGCTTCTTTCCAGAACACTGGATATAGGCTGAACTTCCCGCAGCATTTCATCCTGAAGGTGCATTCACCCATATCCCGCGAAAATCCTCTTCTAAAGATGCTGCTCAGGAGACAGAGGACATCAGCAGGAAGAGATGAATCCACTCCGCACTTCTGTATGAGCTTTCTTCCCTCACAGTCTGCACCCATCAGCTAGCTGTGAGCCCCACTTCCTACTAACAGATACACAAGCAGTGGATCCTGTACCATAACAGCTGGGTGACTCTTCACACAGTGTGCAAAGAAGGTCCCTGGCCATCAGCTGTGAGTCCGTTCCTTGGGAGAGGATCGGCAACTCATGACAACCAGTCTTATTTTTGGAACCTCTGCTCACCCAGGTTAAAAACCTTCTCGCTTTTAATTTTTGCGCACAGAAATTATACCGAATAAGAGTGTATATGGCTCATCCCTTTTACGCAGGATGTGCATTGCCCAACAAAAAATATTTCTGGACCTTTGATGCTGGTGGCTGCAATGTGGGTCACCCAACTCAAGAAGGTAAATTTAGTTAATCGCAACTGGTACTTCTTAAGCTGGGAGTGGTGGTGCACTCCTGTAACCATAGTGCTTGAAAGGCTGACGCAGGAGGATGGCAGGTTTGGGTCAAGGACAGCCTTAGCAACATAGTGAGACTCTTAGCAATTTAGCAGGACCCTATTTCAAAACAAAGAGTAAAAAGGTACACCTCCCTCTACAGTATGATTTATACTCCAGAGATCGTGAGGAGTTAGATGGAGGCAAAACTTTACCTGGAACTACAGCCTTGATTTGTTCTTTGCCTTCCCCATCCTGCATCGCTCCCTCTCTTTCAGTTTTCTCTTTCATTCGAAGAACCCTCTCTCTGTCAATCATGTGCAGCCAAATCCCTCGTTCAGGGTCTGCATCCAGGGAGCCTGACTTGACACAGCTCACACAGCACAAACCAAACACCGGGAAGAGAACGTGTCATAGGGTGCCACATCTGCACGGGCAATTTAGAGTCAAACAAGACGCTGTTAATTGACTTCACATTTAAGAAACTGTGGGAGCAGGTTAGGCTTTCCCCAGCAAAATCACATGACTAGAAGTAAAATAGCATTTTGACTACCAAGTGACAATGGCCAATTATCTATTGTTTTTAATCTGGTCATTATTCTACCTGAACTTACTATTTGTGAGAGAAAGGGAAAGGAAGAAATGAGAAAAGAGGGGGTGTGCAGGAGTGTGTGTGTGTGTGTGTGTGTGTGTGTGTGTGTGTGTGTAGGATGGGAACTGTTAAGCAAATAATATGGTGCTCATGGGACCCAGGTTGCAGAAAAATCCCCCTCACAGAAGAATTTTCCAAGCTAACATGCAGAAACGATTCTTACAGGCATACAGGCCTTTCCTTGCGTTAACTTTAAAAAACACTGGAAGAAAATAAATTCTCACCAAATAACTAACAACGTGACTCTTAAAGTCAGTGTTGCTGTGAGGTGAATACGGTGAGACGGAGCTAGATAGACAAAGTTAGATGCACATGCCTTCCTGTTATCCACTTAATTGAAGTCATTCTGTCATGAATCACAGTCCATCATATACCCTGCCAGTTCCTATGTCATGACATTTTATGTAATGAGAGGTCTCCCTACAACCCAAAGGCAAAAATCTCCTCATTTTTTTAAAAATTACTTTCTTTTTTTTTTGAGTTATCTTGATAACGGGTAAAATGTACAATTTTATTAGACAGGCAAAAAGATGTAACCGTTGAACCCAGAATGCTCATAGGTATTTTCACATTTTTTTATTCTTTCTATTGGAAATTATTTTTGTACAAAGTAGTGAGAATCGTTGTTACTGATATGTACATGAACAGGTATAAGTTGGTTGGTTTTGTGCCTAAGGTATTTAAAATATGCACAGATTGATTGATATTATTGCCCTTTTTGAGATCACCAGCCAGCATGATATTGTGGCCCACCAGACATCTGTTCCTCGAGTAATTTAAGAAACAAAAGTATCATGCTACATGCATTTTCTTAGTGGGGGAGAAATTTAGTTAAGATATAAAGAAAATGATTTCTTAATTTAAAGGCATTGGGAATTACTGCTTCTAGCTATGATGGTGTAGCTTGAGGCAGACCATGAATCTCATTAAAAACAACTACTGTATCTCTACACAACTTCAAAAATATTCTATTTGGAGAAATCCAGAAGCTTTCAAGGAAGCTGGTGTTTGAGCTAGTATTTGATTTTGGAGAGATGCAAGGGTCACTACCGTGAGTCCACCATTATTGTGAATTCCGATTTTCCCTCTGGTACTTACTGACTTGCAAACGAACAGGAAGCAGAGTTCCTGTGGATCGAGCCCTAGGAACAGAAAATAGAAAAGAGCCAATGGTAAATGATGACTTAGCCAATTCCAAGCCAATCTCAAGCCAAGTCAGTCTCTGGCTTAAAGTGTCCAGTCTTCCGTCTTTTCCAAGTAGGGACGATGGACAATGAACTCTCCCTAGAAAAACGTATTGCCTGGGGTGTGTGTTCTCTGTAGTGTGTGTGTGTGTGTGTGTGTGTGTGTGTGTGTGTGTGTTTTCAAGACAAATTTATTGCCAAAACCAGTAATACAAAATGAACAAAATAAAATAAATAAAAATAAATGACCTAAGTTCCTCTCCTAAGAAGTTAAGTGTACCAAAATAAGTAAGGAAAAGAATAAGAAAGATGGGAAGTGAAATTTGTTCAAGGATGCATTATCACACAGTCATAGGTTGGTTATTTGAAAAGATTGATTAAAGTCATAGCTGCTAAAAGACTACATTAAAAACGAAAGAGAGAATGTCCATGCTACTAATATTAGCAACAAAATAGTGAAAACACTACATGTCCTACAGACATGATCAAGATAAAATATATATACAACTTTATGCTAATTAACTTACAAATTTAAATAAAATATACATGTTAGTAGAAAATGACCCTCTTAAAATAGCACAAAAGTAATAGAATATTTGAGCAATTCTGCATCATTATTCATTTTAAAATTGTAATTGAAAACTTTTCTTTCAATTCCAGACTCGGATGTCATGGGACCCAGGTTGCAGAAAAATCCCCCTCACAGAAGAATTTTCCAAGCTAACATGAAGAAACGATTTTAACAGGCATACAGGCCTTTCCTTACTTTGACTTGAAAAACCACTGGAAGAAAATAAATTCTCACCAAATAACTAACAACGTGACTCTTAAAGTCAGTGTTGCTGGTAAAGTTTTTTCAACGCTTAAAATATAAATAGCATTCTTCTTCTTCTTCTTCTTCTTCTTCTTCTTCTTCTTCTTCTTCTTCTTCTTCTTCTTCTTCTTCTTCTTCTTCTTCTTTTTTTTGTGGTACTGGGGTTCCTGGAAGCCCTTCTACTTCCGGGCTGCACTCCCAGAGCTATTTTTACATTTTTATTTGGAAACAGGGTCTCCTAAGCCAGCGAGCGCGACTGGCTTCGAACCTGCGCGATCCTCCTGTCTCTGCCTCCCAAGCGCGGGGATTACAAGCGTGCGCCGCCACGCCCGGCTAAATAGCATTATTCTTAAACAAGACTTTATGAAGAAAATAAAGCATTTATTCATTTTTACTAGTAGTCCAGGAAATTTTTGATATCAAAATCGGATACAGGCAATGCAAGAAAGAAAAATTATAGATAAATAACCCCCTAAACAGAAACATAGCTTTGTAATTAAAATATTATCAAATTGGACTCATCCACACATTTTTAAAAGTATCACATTGTATTGACTTTTACCTAGAAAGCAAAGATTTTTTTTATTGGAAGAATCAATGTAATTCTTCAAAATATCCTAGCGCTTAAGAGGAAAATATTGACATCTAATATTTGATAAACTCAATGTCTGTTCCTGATTAAAAACATCCATTAGGAATTAGAAGAGAACTTGGTGAATTTAAAAAATGACTCAACAGAATAACTATAGAAAATTTCACACTTAGTAGTAAACTATTGGAAGTTGCTTTTCTTTAATCCTCAGACTATAACAAGGATTTCCAAAATGAATATTTTTATTCAAAATTATTCTGGAGCTGCTAGACAATAAATACCAAAGATGAGACTCAAAAGTATAAAAATTTACCTCAAAAATAAACTATAATTATAAAAGTAGAAAATTGAGTGTGTGCATAGAAAAACCATTAGTAGCTCTAAAAATTAAAAAAAATAAAATTACTGAGTCGATTTATCAATGTTAATAGGTATGGGATAAAATGCGAAAAACAATCTTATTTCTACCATTAGCAGAAATAATTTGAGAGTAAAAATAAACACTTTATATCAGTTATAACACTAGCACCAATATGGTAAATGCTCAGCAATAAATGAGATGCCTAAAATTGCAGAACCATCAAAAAATTGGGAGATATAGGAAAGTTCTAAAAAATGGAGTCATCAGCCCAGCTGAGAGGGAGGCCTTAAGAAAGAGGGCCTTACACAATGGTACATGAGCAAATGTTTGGGAAAAATGAACTTTAATCCTATTTCAAAACAATTCCAGGTGAACTGAAGGGCGAAGAGTGCAAAGTGAAATTACGATGCTTCAAGAAGATAACATGATGATGTCATTACAGCCTTGGAGAGGCGAATATTTACTAAACACACACAGGGTTACCCCCGAAGAGCACTATAGAAAAGTTGGGCTGCGGTAAACAAGTGAACAGAAAGAGAAAAGAAGACCTAAGTAGATGCTTCACAAAATGCATATCCAAATAATAGATAAGATGAGAAGAAAGGCACAGCTCATTACTAATTATACTAGCAAGTATTTTAAAGTACTTTTTGAAGTGCCATTGTTCTATAAATCTTAAAAATGGCTGTATTAAAAAATGTCAGTAAAACCAAGTGTTACAAGGATGTAGAAATAGAATCCTTAGACACTAGGAAGGTTAAGTGTATGCAATTATTTTAGCAAACCGCTTAACACTACATCCTAAAACTGAACACATTCATGTACTGTGACCCAGGTATCTCTATCTAGATATATTACACACACACACACACACACACACACACACACACACACACACACAATATATATTATATATATAATATATAATATATATTATATATTATATATTATATATTATATATTATATATATTATATATTATATATTATATATTATATATTATATATTATATATTATATATTATATATTTATTATGTATTATATATTATATATTATATATTATATATTATATATTATATATTATATATTATATATAATTATATATAATATATAATATATAATATATATTATATATTATATATATGTGTGTGTGTGTGTGTGTGTGTGTGTGTGTGTGTGTTAACTTGGGCTAAAATCATGTACAAGAAAAATTATAGCAATAGTCCTTGAGATTAAAATAAAAAAAAATTAACCCCAAAGTGCATCAACTGTAGATGATACAAAAATTTTTTTGGTCTATAAAATGGAGCAATGGAATACTATACAACAATGAAAATGAATGACTGTTTAACACTACAGATAGATATTACAAACATAAAGTTGCATAAAAAACAGATAAGAAGACACACAGTTGAATTCCATAGATATAAAGTTCAAAGCAGCAGAACTTTAGCAAAACTGAAAACGTTGAGGCTGTGGCTGGGAGCTGGCCCAGTGAAGAAATATTGGTATGTCAGTTGCGGAAACCATTGTCTATGAAAATCCTTCCAGCTTTAATTATCTGCCCACTTTTATCTCTATCTTTTTATAATTCAATAAAAAAACTTTAAAATTTGAGGCCTTTTAAAAAGGGAAACATTTTTTTAGACTTATACCAGTATTTCCAGCACAGTTTCTCACAGATGGGAAAACTGTCCTGCTCTAGTGAGGCAAGTTATTCTTTTCCTGTGAAATGTGAAATTTTAAACAAGGACAAAAAGTATTCAGTTTTGCCTAAGGCAAATATGTAAAAATTCTTGGGGCAGAGTTCTGCAAATGAAGTAGATATGTTCTTCATGTGAATCACAATGAAAAGGGGGGCATCGTTTCTTTACAAAACTGCCTTACATATTAATTCCATTAATCTTATGAGATATAACACTATATCATCACCACTTACTCTACATCTCACCCCCCCCTTTTTTTTTACTTTTTACCATGAAACAGTCTCACTAAATTACTGAATGTGCCCCTAAACCTGAAACTGAATTCAAATCTCTAATCCTCCTGTCTCAGTCTCCCAATTACTGAGGTTACAGGCATGTTCCACTGTGCCTGGCTTATTTTTATTTCTTTTTTTTTTCTTTCTTTTGGTGCTGGGAATTTATTCCAGGGACATCCTACCTCAGAGCTATACCTCCAACTTCTTTTATTTTTTTGTTTTAAAATGATCTCACTAGAGCCGAGGGTGGCGGTGCACGCTTGTAATCCCCGCGCTTGGGAAGTGGAGACAGGAGGACCCGCAGGTTCGAAGCCAGCCACGTTGGCTTAGGAGACCCTGTTTTCAAACAAAAATATAAAATAGATCTGGGAGTGTAGCCCGGAAGTAAAAGGGCTTCCAGGAACCCCAGTACCACAAATAAATAAATAAATAAATAAATAAATAAATAAATAAATAAATAATAAAATGATCTCACTAGGTTGATTGAGAATCTCACTAAATTGCTGAAGTGGCCTTCAATATGTGATCTTCCTGTCTTAGCCTCCCAAGTACTTGGATTACAGGGATGCTTTATCATGCCCAGCTTTTTTTCCCCCCCTAATTGTTTATTTTATCTACTTAAAGTTTTAACTTTTTAAAATAGACACACCTCTATATTTGAAAGCTGTGAAGTTGGCGTGAGTTATCCTGTCCCAGTTCCTCAAATACTTATCAACCACTTTTTTTTTTTTTTTTTTTTTTGGTGGTGGTACTGGGGTTCCTGGAAGCCCTTCTACCTCCAGGCTACACTCCCAGACCTATTTTATATTTTTATTTGGAAACAGGGTCTCTTAAGCCAGCGCGGCTGGCTTCGAACCTGCGCGATGCTCCTGTCTCCACCTCCCAAGCGCGGGGATTACAAGCGTGCGCCACCACGCCCGGCCTGATCAGCCACTTTGAAAGGCAGACTTCCATGGAACTCTAACGTGCTAAGGAGGAGCTCATTCAACTTCACCATCTCAGTCCACAAGTGCATAAAGAGAATCAGACGTGTGCACCCTTCACACATGTGTTGGTAAAACTGGGCAGTTTATCTTGAATTATTCATTGTTTGTGGGAGGGGTAATTGGAATTAAATTCAAGTTCCATCTTTGCGGCACCAAACAGTATTTGAAAATAGAAAACCGAACACATCAATCTGTTGTTTCCCTGAAAGGATGTGGGCAGGCATCTCCATCGGCAAGCTGCATAAACACTAGTGTCACTGCCCGGGACAACCAAAGAGCTGACAGGTAGTTCCAGGCATAGCACTGATGAGGTCAAATACCCCTAAACCTGCCTTG